>NW_006922060.1:1984313-1986515 GCF_000298275.1 Orycteropus afer afer | reverse complement strand
TGTGTGTGTGTGTGTGTGTGTGTGTGTGTGTAAGCTCTGGTGGCTCATAATTAAGGCATTTGAGTGCTAGCCAAGAGGTTGATAGTTCAAATCCACTAGCTGATCTGTGCAAGAAAGATGGGGCAGTCTTCTTCCATAAAGATTTACACCCTTGGAAAACCAATGGGGATTGCTATGAGTTCGAATCATCTTGATGGCAATGTGTTTGGTTTTTGCTATATATATATATACATGTGTGCATAATATATATATGTATCTATATACATATATGTCAGAAGGAAGGTTGGGCAATCCTACTTCCGTAGTAATACTGCCTCAGAAACCCAAGGAGGGGTCGCTATGAGTCGGGGCTGACTCGACGGCAAACAACAACAACAACAATACATATATGTGCATCTGCAAATATATGTGTATATACATATATATGTATATGTATGTATATATAAGTTTATTTCTATATATGTATATAAACTCTAGTGGTGCAGTGGTTAAAGCATTCCATGGCTAACCTAAAGGTTGGGAGTTCTAACCCACTAGATGCTCCACAGGAGAAAGAGGCCATCTGCTTTCGTAAAGATTTACAGCCTTGGAAACCCTATGGGGGCAGTTCTACTCTGTACTGTAAGGTTTCTATGAGTTGGAATCAACTCATTGGCAATGAGTTTGGTTTGGTTTATATATCTAGATCTAGATCTACATATATAAATATATATATGAAATAAAAAAATAAAACTAAGAAGGAAGAGCATAATCTTTTTGAGAAATCTACAATACAGCAAGGAATAAATGAGATAGTTTGGTTGTCATAGGGACTAACTTCATATATCCCACAACTTTTGGTTTAGATTCACAGGTGAGGAAAAAAAAAAAAAAAGGAGCGAGAGGTTAAACAACCTATTAATAGCTGACAGACAATGAGCCCATTAGACAAGATTTAAATCACTACAAATTCCATAAGAGCTTCTTCAGTAAAATTCTATTTAAGCTCACATTAAGGAATAGACACTAGTCTTCTCTTAAAGAGCAGTGCAAATCTCCTATCATTAGTGGATTCAGGTTTCTGGAACAAAGGTCTCTAAAATCAGCTTTCCTACTCTTTAAATTTCTCTCATCAGATTATTAGCTATGTGAAGTGAGGTATTATTTTGCTGATGTTGTGGTTAGGCACCATCAAGTAGGCTCTGACTCATAGTGACCCTATGTACAACAGAACGAAACACTGCCCGGTCCTCTGCCAGCCTCACAAAACTTGCTATATCTGAGCCCATCGTTGCAGCCACTGTGTCAGTCCATCTTGTTGAGGGCTGCCCCCTCTTTCATTGACTCTCCACTTTACCAAGCATGATATCCTTCTCCAGAGAATGGTCCTTTCTTACAACATGACCAAAGTAGGTGAAACAAAGTCTGGCTGTTCTCACTTCCAAGGAGCATTCTGGCTGCACTTCTAGGATAGATTTGTTTCAGTGTTCTTCTCCAACACCACAACTCAAAAGCATCAACTCTTCTTCTTTCTTCCTTATTCATTTTCTGTGTATATAATTCTTGTTTGGAGATTTTTTTTCTCACAGGATTTTATGTATATCTTCCCATTGTTTTCTCTCCTGTGTGGTTTCTGCCAAGAAATTTGAGCTTAGTCTTATTGGTTGCTCTTTGTAAGTAACTTTTTGTTTTTCCCTGTGCTGCTTTCAGGATTCTTTCTTTGTCTTTGGTTTTGGTGAGTTTGAGGATGATATATCTTGGTGATTTTGTTTTGGGGTCTATCCTGTTGGGCGTTCATTGAACTTCTTGAATGGATATATTCTTGTCTTTCATCATATAGGGAAGTTCTCTTCCAACAACATTTTGACAGTTTGCTGTTTTATCTCTCTCTTCCTGTTCTGGAATTCCAGTTACATGTAAGTTATTCCTTTTGATGGTATCCCACTTGTATCTTAGGGTTCTTCATTATGCTTTGATCCTTTGTCTGACTGATCCCTTAACAAAGTAGTATTGAGGGATTTGTCTTCGATTTCATTAATACTGTCTTCCATTGATTCAATTCTACTCCTTTGTCCCTTCAATGTGTTATCTATTTCTGAAATCTTAGTATTAATCTTCTGGATTTCTGTTTTTTTTTTTTTAATTTTTTTAGGATTTGGGTGAAGATTTACAGAGTAAATTCACTTTTCATACAGCAGTTCACATATACTTTGTCTCATGTCA
>NW_006922060.1:1959176-1976313 GCF_000298275.1 Orycteropus afer afer | reverse complement strand
AGATTATCTTCTGTGTCTGTGTTAATTGGTTTCCCTTTTCTTTGTTGAAGAGGGTCTGTGCAATCCTTCTGCCTAGTCCGCCATCTTGCCCCGCCTCCTGCACAATCTGTTTGTTGTTTTTGTATCATTTAAATTATTTTTATTTTGTCTATTTGTTCTTGTGTTGTTTTCCTAAATTGTTCCAGAGTTTCATCTGCATTTTCCTTAATTTTCTTGGTGTTTTCCTTGAACTTGTCAGTATTTTCTTTGATCTGCCTCTCAATCCATTGAAGGTACCCAAATACAATTCTTTGGAATTCTTTATCAGGGAGTTCCAATGCTGCTTCTTCCTCAGGGATATTTTCTGGGTTTCTACCCTGGTGCCTTGATTCTGCTAGTTTATTTTTGTTGGACTTTGATGGTCTGTTATCTCCAAGACTTTGTGGTGGTGTAGTAATTATGTTTAATTATGGTTGCATGTTGATGTGAGTCACACATGATTTTTTTTTGTTTAATCCTTTATTTTGTTTTGCTATATCTGTGTGAGCAAGGTACTCTATTCCTCTATTTGCTAGTTGTTAGTACTTTGGCATTCACCACCTCTCTCTTGGTGGGTGTGATAGAAAGTGAGTGTGTGTAGATCTGTTAGCTATTTATAAAGTGTAGTTGAGGGTGAGTTGAGCTGGTACTGGCCATCATCTATTGCTAGTCAGTTGGTGCAAAAGCAAGTGGTGACATTCACTCGGTGGGTGGGACTTCAGGAGGTGCAGTTATTGTTGGGTTCTTTTGGGAATTGTTGCTATCTATCAGTCAGCAAGACAAAAATAAATTTTAAAAAATTAAAAAAAACCACCAGGAACAAAAACACAGGGAAAAAAACTGTATAAACAAATAGGAACATTGCCCCCAAAAAACTGCAATAAATAATTTTTAAAATTTCAAAATATATTTTTAAAAAAGGATAAAAGAAAGCTAATGATACTGCCTCGGAAACCCAAGGAGGGGTCACTATGAGTCAGGGCTGACTCGATGGCACATAACAACAACAATGAAAAAATGAGAAAGAAAAAAAGAAAGAAAGCCACAATATTTGGGGAGGGAGGAATGAGGGAAAATACCAAGAGTAAAAGAATAGGGAAATCTGCCAAAGGAAAAACAAGGAATGAGAAGAACCTAGAGAAAGAAAGAAGAAGGGAACCAGGAAAAGGGAAGAAAAAAGAAAACAAGAACCAGGGACAGGAAATTAGAGGGAGAAAAGAAAAGAAAAAGAAAGGAGGAAGATAAAAAGGATAATTTCAAAACAAACAAAAACAAAAGTGTAGGAGGCAGTGCATGGCACCCAGGCTCTGCCAGGACACCGACTGTCATGGAACCCCCTCAGATCAACAAGGTGGGTGAAGGCAGGGGGATGGACACACCCCAGTTCACTAAGAGGGTTCTAGGCCCAAGAGCAACAAGAGGAATATCACACCTCTCCAGTCATCAGTCTCCAGTGCAGTTGCGTGTGTTGTCCTTGACAGGTGAAGCCCACTCCCATGTTACAGTCCAAGCAAGAATGCCACCCGCATACCCTCAGAATGGCTGCATCAGCTGCTTACAAACATCCAAAATGGCTGCACCCTCAGAACAACTGCTGGAAGTCCACAGGTTCACCTGTTCCCTTCCTTCCTGTTCTCCCCTCTGGTCCTCAGGCACCAATGCAGTCCTTTCCTATGCAGCTTTGGTGAGCAGAGCCAATTCTTAGGCTGCTGTTGGGAAATATTCAAATTGGCTGTACCCTCAGAACAGCTGGCAGTTCACAGCTTTGTTTGTCTCCTTACTCACTGTTCCCTTCAGGTTCTTCTACTAGTTTGTATTTAATCCACTTCTTTATCCTTCCCTTCAAATCTCAGGGTTCCAGGATCATCTTCTGTATTGGTTTCAATTGATTTATCATTGTTTTGTTGCAATGTTTCTGTAAATCTTTACAGAAGCAGACTGCCTCATCTTTCTCCCATAGAATGGCCACTTGGCTTCAAACACTCCACCATCAGAGCTCCTTATCTAGGAGGTTGGAGAGCACTTATTATGGCTTTAGGGATTGTATGATTGCAAGTAATCATAAGCCCCTCATGGGGTTGTGTGTTTTAGTATTGGTCATTTTCCCTGGTGGTGCAGACCCAGAGAGTAAACAACTTCCCATGTGACCTCTAGTAGCAGAAGAAGAACCTTAAAAACTGGGAAAAAATCACTTTTATGATGTGTAAATATTGGAAAGAGGCAGCTGAGCAAAAGAAATAATCTCTGGGATCTTAACCTCCCTTCTGCCTGCAGGGAGAAAGGCAGCTGGAATGTGGAGGCAAAGATACTGATCTCAGTGCCACTAGATCGGGCTTCAGTTCCATCTAGACTACTCATTACTCATGGGGCTGTTAGCAAGTCACTTCAGGCTTCATCAGTATGTGAGTGATAATAATATCCTCATTTTAGCATTGTTGGAGATACTTTTAAAAATGCTAATGACGCTTGAGCCACAGATCCTCTCACTTGCATAGGCACTGTAACTCATGTTATAATTAAAGTGATGTACCTTTTAAACAAAACTGTAAACTTCAAGTGCAACAAAATCTGGATCTACACTTGTTACTATCTTTCTCTTCTTAGATACTAACAAGAGAAAAATAAATAAATAAAAAGCTCTTAGAGCAAGAAATGACAATGACAAATATTATTTTAACCAGGCTTAAAATAACATAAAGGCACATAAGTATAAAGGAAGGAAGACATATATTTATAAACATAACATCATAACAGAAATTATGTTTATTTATCCTGATTATTTCACAGTCTGTGTGCATGTATAATGTATATATAAAGCATCTTGCATAAGGCTATTGCCGTAGCCTATTTACATTTCAGCTTTCAGCATGATTGTCCTGAGGAATAGCTGGAATTAGTTCTGGAGCATAAGAGGAGAAGTTGGCTCTATGTGGGAGCAGAGATATTCTCATTTTAATAATGAATTAGCAATAGATCTAACATTTATTAAGCATGCACCATGTGATAGGCATTGTTCTAATCACTTATCAATGTTAGCTTACGTAATCCTCAGAAATACTTCGAGAGGTAGATTGCACCACTACCTTTAATTTAGTGTGGACAAAATAGAGTAGGTAAGCCATATGTCTGCACTCACATAGCTATTGAATACAAGAGTCATGGCTTAAAGCCAAGCCGTCTTACTGCAGAGACCACACCCTCAGCCAACATGACAAAGTGCTCTCTGCAAGTAAAGAGAAGACACATTAAAAGAGTTAAGATACAGGAAGATTTATAGATTTGGTAGTGGGAAGAGGATAAACCTTCCAGGTTATGACTGACTTTTTCAATAATGAATGATACAAGGTCAATATTTGAGCATACATTTGGAAAGGATTAGATATAAAATAGTCATCTAGGATAAAGAAAATGTGAATTTACTAGGGAAGCATAATGAGATTGTGGGGGTAGGTAATATTAAGTATTACCTATATTTGTGGCTATAAATGTAAAAGAAAACTAATTAACACCATTTTGGGATTTTCTCCAATAACTTTCAGCTTCTTGGGTGTGTTTCTCCTATGCTGTCATTTGAGTTTTATTTGTGATTGATAGTTGCCAGTGAATATGTCAGAGTAGAAACAAAGGAAAGACAATCAAGAGTGTTTGCAAGGTATTGGATATAGTTTGGAGCCGTGAACTCTATACTGGGCGAGGCGAGATGTGAAGACATGACAGAATGATGAATAGTTTCAATGAGGATAAATACTGGGATATGGGACTAGAGTAAGGGAGCTTATAAGACCAGAGGTAGTGGTGTGAAAATAAATTCTAGAAGTCAAGGGTTTAATGAAGACGGCATTGTTGATAATGAGTATTTCTAGGTTTGCACCACAAGGGTGAGTTATTTAAGTAGGGGTAAAGGAAAAAAACATTTCTTTTGAGGAATTCAAAACTGACAACCCAGAGCTTCTGCAGAGACTAAGAATGGTGGAGAAAAATATTGTGAGTCAGGTCCTAATACCATCAAATGGTTGAAGAGATGCCACCAGAGCATGTTAAATGATAGTAGATTAGATGTCATACTGCCATGCTTCAAAATATGACATTTTGAAGGAAAAAGGTGGAATGGTGATATAGAATAAGAGTTGGCAAACTATGAACTAAATTCTGCCCACCACTTGTTTTTGCAGTGATTTATTGGAACACAGCTAAGCCCACATTTGCATATTGTGCATGGCTGCTTAGGAGTTATCATGGTAGAACTGAGTAGCTGAGATAAGAGTTGTATCTAGTAGTTTACCTATATAGATAGTCTAAAGATAGACAGGTAAGACACAGGTTTATCCATCCACCAATATCATCTATGATCCAGAATTTTTATAAGCTTTCTACTGTGCCATCTTTGGCAGGATAATTTTGGACCTTAGGCTTTTCACTGCATGGATTTTATATTAAAATGACATTCAAATTCAGGAAGATGGAGATGGGGAAGAGGTGACAAGAACTTTTCCCAAATAGCTTTTGCTTTTCATCAGTAAATTAAATTTCATGAAAGTTTCCTAAAAAGTTTCTATTCCTGAATCAATGGTTATAATTGTGTCACATGGAGAGATCTTGCTGCAAAGGATGCTGGGAAATCAAGTATCTGGCAAAGATGAAGGTAAATGCCATGAATTACTTAGATTAATCATAATCCATTGCTGCCCTTAACAAAATTGGCATGTAATAGCCAGGAAAAGATGGGAATGGGAATGGAATAAGCAACTATTTGTTTGCCACATACTTTAGAGGAGTTTGTTGATTCCTAACACTCTGAGTTTGAGACCACAAAAGAAAGGTTAGGTAAAATGGAAAGAAATGAGAGAAACAGATAGATTATTTAATTTATAAAGTCTTTTGAGGCTAATAATCTGGATGATGGTTAGTGACCCAGCTAGTTTGTGTTAGTGGTACTGACTTATATAATGGGAAAGCGAGGTATGATGGATGGGATTGGTTCTGTTAGAATCTCAGCTGATGATAGACAACCATTCTAAATTGTAATCTAAAGCAGGGCTACTCAAAGAGAGGGGTTAGTTTGTCACACATCCACCAAGAGGTAAATACAGGAGATAAGCATTAAACTTTAGAAACTTTTATAGGAATTTTATATTGCTGCATATTTTGATTGTATTTTACAAAAGTATTGTTTTGCAACATATTGGAGTGAGAAATAAAACTATTCCTTCACCACAGAAGTTTAAGGAGATTAACATGCTCAGCAATTTTTTAATCCTGTGCATAAGGTAGTTGTATCTATTTATGGATGAATGAAAGTCTCCTTAAGGAAGGATGATCTTTGGTGGCATTATTGGAGTCATTTGAGGAAGGGAGAGGCAGAGAATGGTGTGGACCGCATCCCTTGACACTGCTAAAGAGGGTAATACTAAAATGACCTCAGTGTCCACAGTGGTGGCAGTGAGTAGTCAGTCAGGCTAGCACTACAGGGGGAGGGGTTGCCAAGGTAGTGGTATCACAGGGTTACTCATTACCCAGTATGCTAACTCATTGCCACTACCACTAACCCCTCTTCCCCTGCCAGTCAGGGTACAGGTGGGTAGGCTGTGGCACCTTCCATTGGGTGGAGAAGAGGGTCTCAGACTTGGCCAATGGGAGAGGGGAGGAGCTGTAGTGAGCTGAGGGGATGGGCAGTAGGACACGGTTTGGGGCCCTGTGCAGGGGCAGTGAAGGGTGCTGAGTCCACTAGATTGAGGGAATCATTGGCTGGACCTACCCATATAGGGGTGGCACTATGAGTGACTACACTGCATGACACCAACCATAGTGATGCTACTGGGTGGTGTGCAGAGTTCTGGCAGTCTAACCAGAGTCTATCGCATATTCAGATACATCATTCTATAGATAGAATTTGGAAACCTTTAGGCTTTTGCAAATGATAATTCACACTTTGTGGAATATTCTTTTCTCATTGCCATTTCTTCTCCCATTCCTTTTTCTGGCCAACTTCCACTTACCCTTAATATTCCAGCTTTGATATCACTTCCTCCTCAAAGTCACTACTGACTTCAAAGAACAGATACATTACTGCTGATCAAGGCCTCTGTTTTCTCTGTGATTGTTCAATTATAAAAATGGAGACAATTCTTTACCTTTCTATATCCACACCCTTTGCAGCATGACTTTACAGCTACTCCAATTAAGGTATGGAATTTATTTCTCTACACCTTCCATCTGAAGGGAGCTTTTGACTTGATTTGGTCAATGATGTTGTTGTTAGTTATGCCTGAGTTGACTCTGACTCATAGTGATCTTATGTAAAACAGAACAAAACACTGTCCAGTCCTGTACCATCTTCATGATCCTTGGTGTATTTGAGACTCTTGTTGTGGCTATTTTGTCAAATCATCTCATCGAGAGTTTCCCTCATTTCACCGATCCTCTACTTTAATGCTCTTTTCTCTACGTAATGTCCTTTTCTAATGATTGATGATATGTCCAAAATAAATGTGGCAAAGTCTTACCATCTTTGCTTCTAAAGAACATTCTGGTTGTGTTTCTTTTAAGACTGATTTGTCTATTCTTTTGCCAATCATTGGTATATTCAATAAAGAGCTCTGGTGGTGCTGTGGTTAAGGCCAAAAGGCTGGCAGTTTGAACCCACCAGCCACTTCATGGGAGAAAGATGAAGCAATCTTGTTCCATAAAGATTTACAGCCTTGGCAAACTTATGGGAGTCACTATGAGTTGGAATCAACTTGATAGCAGTGGTATTGTGGTTTTTTTTTTTTTGTTTGTTTGTTTTGGTTTTGGTTTGGGTATATTCAATATTCTTCTCCAGTTATCCCTGTTAGAAGTCAGCAATTCTTCTTTTGTCTTCCTTTTTCATTATCCCACTTTTATATGCATATGAGATGATTGAAAAGACCATGGCTTGGATCAGACCCACCTTTGTTGTCAAAGTGACAGCTTTGCTTCTAAAACTTTACAGAAGTCCTTGAAGCAAATTTGGCCAATGCAATACATCATTTGATTTCTTGACTTTGCTTCCATGAACACTGATCCAAGTAGAATAAAATTATTGACAACTTCACTTTCTTCTCCATTTATCATGAAAATATTTAACAGTCCAGTTGTGAGCACTGATATTGCTCAATTTGGCCAATAGATTATAACAAAAATGACATTGGACTTATTCTGAACCTGAGATTCAAGAAATCTTAGGTTAAGTACACTTTCTAGAGATAGCTGGATACAATGACTAGTCAGTGTGGGACTAAAAAGGCCCTTTTCCAAGTTGAGGACATCTCTGAGGGACCATCCAAGATCCAAAGCAGATAACTGAATCACAACTGAACTTGTTCCTCTGTTTAAACCTATTTCTCTCACTTTTTTTTTTTTTTTTTTTTGCAAGTTTTCCTCCTAAAACCTCTTCCTTATCATGTTCCTGCATACAAATGTTCATTTGGGAAATGTGACTTGGAGAAGTCTTTCTACTTCCTTTTAACTGGTAAACGCAGTTTTATTTCTATAGCCAAACATATGCTTAGACCACAGTGTTTTCCCCTTAATCCAATTATATCATTGTCATTAATGAAATTTCCTTTTGGAGTCCAGCAATAGGTAACCGTTAGATTTTACTTTTTACTTTTGTGAATTTTACTTTGTTTATGCACTTTTGTGGCATATTAGGGAGGTGCTAGATGAGGCTGCTTTAGGCACCACTAGCTTGTTGCCATTTTAAACGCATTAGTTCTCTCATCAATCTTCAAATGATGCAAAATATGTAGGGACTATGACATTTTAATAAGAGTGGAAGTGTCAAAGAGTTCAAGCCAGATGTCAATTTTAGTCATTACCTCTGTCCTGCTAAAGTGTCCATGAATTTTCAGAATGTGTGTATGAACCAAACTCTTATTTATTTCCTATTCTACACTTTTGGGAGCTCTGGTGGCATAGTGCCTAAGGCATTTGACTGCTAACCAGAATGCTGGCAGTTCAAATCCACCAGCCACTCCTTGGAAGGCAGATTGGGCAATCTACTTCTGTAGTGATACCTAGGAAACCCAAGGAGGGGTCGCTATGAGTTGGATCCGACTCGACAGCAGTGAGTTTGTTTTTATTATTATTATTACACACTTTAATGAAGGCAGGAAGCTGACTCATTCAATCTGTGAAATGAGGTTCCTGCATATTCTATCATTACCAAGCCTTAGGCCTTCCTAAGGGTAATATAACACTCCAAAACAGTCATACAGTTCTTCCAAAATACTTTTAGATACATGCAGAAAGAAACAAGCATAAAGGCAGAAGAAAAGAATGCACTAATGGGAAATCTGGTGCCTTAGAGTTTAAGGGGGTGGGATAAGTAAATAAAGACCTAGATTCAAATTTCAACTGCATTTACTAGTTATATAATTTTGCCTAATTTTATCTCCTTATTTATTCATCATAGTGATACTGCCTCGGAAAACCAAGGAGGGGTGGCTATGAGTCGGGGCCAACTCGTCGGCAAATAACAACAACAACAACAATGCCTATAACCAAAAACCAAAGTCACTCCATGGAGTCAACTCCAACTCATAACGACCCTCCTTGGGTTTCCGAAGCAATAACACTATGGAAGTAGATTGCCCAATCTTCCTTCCAAGGAGTGGCTGGTGGGTTTGAACTGCCAGCCTTCTGGTTAGCAGTCAAATGCCTTAGGAATGCCTTAGGCACTATGCCACCAGAGCTCCTCATAATGCCTATATCATAAGGTTATTGTGATGACTAAATGATGTAAGGTAATATGTTGTTGTTGTTGTTATGTGCCGTTGAGTCAGCCCTGACTCATAGCGACCCCTCCTTGGGTTTCTGAGGCAGTATCACTACGGAAGTAGGATTGCCCAACCTTCCTTCCGAGGAGTGGCTGGTGGGTTTGAACCGCCAGCCCTCTGCTTAGCAGGCAAGTGTCTTAGCCACTATGCTACCAGAGCTCCCGTAAGGTAATATATCCCCCCAAAACAGTCACATCATCTTATTTTTATTTAATAAGTGTGTGATATATTAGAAACAGAATGAAGCCTGAGTTAAAAAAAAAGAGTTGGTATATTCTGGGCAAAGTTCTTCAGTCTTCCTGGCTTTATCCTAATTATCCTAATTCTTATAAAGGAGGTCTTGGAATTGAGTGAGTTTATCATCTCCTAGTGCCTAAGGCACTTGACTGCTAACCAGAAGACTGGTGGTTCAAACCCACCAGCCACTCCTCGGAAGGAAGGTTGGTCAATGTACTTCCATAGTGATACCGCCTAGGAAACCCAAGTAAGGGTCAGGAGTTGAGTCCAACTTGACAGCACATAGCAACAACAACGACAACAGTTTTCTAGCAGTAAGTTTCTATAAATACGTAATAACTTAGACTTGACTATCCTCATTTTGCAGGAGATACTGAAAAAAAAAAAAAAAACAAACAAACTGTAAAAGCCAAATGATTCCTTCATGGTCAAACAAATAGAAAGTGGCAACACTACAGTTGGAAATTAAATCTTAGAATTTCAAGTTCTCAGTTTCAGTCCGCCCTGCTTAGTGTATGTAACATTTTAAGCTTTTGCTTGAATGAATGTATAACCCTATAGATTTAGTAGACCGATTTATTCATTTGGTTACAAGGACTTCCAACCAAGCACATCTCCATAGAACACTTAGAGACAATGTGTAGAGAATCATCTTGAAATAAGAGACCCTTGTTTCTTCTTTGTCCAAAAAGCACATTGTTAATAAATGAGATTTCCATCCCATGATGTTCCTAATCTTCCAATGTATCAGTTACATGATTTTCTGAGTCAGATTGAATTTTAAGTGACTTGCCTGATTACTTTATGGCCTGGGATGACTGTACAAATATCAAGAGAGTTTGGGAAATGAAATAACTCACTTGGCCTTTTCTCTTTTACCACTATCCTCAGCCCTTCTCATTTAATTCATAATTGTAAATCACGGGTATGTGAATTTGGAAATGGTATTTAGCCTATCTCAACCTTGCTTCCCATTCAGAAATCAGAATTATTAATTAATACCTAATAAATGTACTCTGACCTCATAAAATATCACTATCATATCATTGAGAAAATGAATAGAATGCTGACTTCATTTCATTTAAATAGCTTCTTATCCTCTGATAGCAGAGACCAAAGTCTTAGGCAAAACTCTAAAGGCCTGGTCTGAGCTGTAAAATATTACTTTTGTGAACTCACCAAGGTCATCTCTCCCTACCACTCACTAAATTCAGTCACAATGGCCTTTACCTTGGTCCTTGAATACCCCAGGTCTTCTCCAGCCTCAGGGCCTCTGTATATATGCTTTCTCTGCCTAGAATTTCTCAACTCCTTTGCTTGCCAAAGCCTATATATTTTCCTTATCTTATCTACCAGGATACCTTCTCAGGATAACTTAGAAAGGTGAACCTAATACTAGGATCTCTTATAAAAGGGAACTAAATGACAGACTGCCACTCGTCTGTCAGTTTGTCTTAGTGTGGTGGCTTGCATGTTGATATGATGCTGGAAGCTATGCAAGCAGCATTTCAGATACAGGTTACCCCTTGTGGGTTGCCCAGGTTTTAGCAGAGCCTCAAGACTAAGATAGACTAGGAAGAAGGTCTACTTCTGGAAAAAAAAAATGGTCAGTGAAAACCTTACAAAAGCAGTGAAATACTGTCTGATTAGCTGCTCAGTTTGGAGAACACTCAAAATACACTTGGGAAGAGCTTTGTTGTTGTTGTTGTTTGCCATCGAGTCGGCCCTGACTCATAGCGACCCCTCCTTGGGTTTCCGAGGCAGTATCACTACGGAAGTAGGATTGCCCAACCTTCCTTCCAAGGAGCTACCTCCTCAAATTAGAGTTAGAGGAAGTAAAACTGTTGAGACCTTCATCTGCTGATGTGGCATGACTCAAAATGAGTGGAAACATTTGCAAACATCCATTAATAATCAGAACTTCAAATGTACGAAATATGAATCTAGAAAAATAAGAAGTTGTAAAAAATAAAATGGAACACATAAAGACCAATATCCTAGAGATTAGGAGCTCTGGTAGCATAGTGCCTAAGGCACTTGACTGCTAACCAGAAGGCTGGCAGTTCAAACCCACCAGCCACTCCTCAGAAGGAAGATGGGGCAATCTACTTCTGTAGTGATACTGCCTCAGAAACCTAAGGAGGGCTCACTATGAGTCAGGTCCGACTCAACGGCACATAACAATAACAACAACAACAATTCTAAAGATTAGTGACCTGAAATGAACTGGTATTGGCTGTTATGAATCAGAAAATCACATGATTTACTATGTTAGGAACGACAAATTTAAGAATGCTGTTCCATTCATCATCAAAAAGAACATTTAAAGATGTATCCTGAAGTACAATGCTGTCAGTGAGAGGATAAAATCCTTATGCCTGCAAAGAAGATCAGTTATATGACTGTTTTTGTCATGTAGTGCTGCTGTAACAGAAAAATACCACAAGTATTGAACAAGCAGGGATTTATTTGTTTATAGTTTAGGAGGCTAGGAGTCCGAGTTCAAAGTGTTAGCCCTAGGGACTTGGTGATAGCCCCTCAACCTTGGGCTTAAGCTCTACCTCTTGGTCCCAGACCACTAAAGCTGGAGGCTTCTCTTAGGAAGCTGCTGATTGCTGAGGCTGACAAACCCAAGGTCAACAAGTAAAATGGCACAGACCCAAGATTAATTACCAAGCAACATGGCAGACCACTACTAGTTAAACAGTCCCAAGATCAGCAGACAAAGCGGCAGACCACTGATGACTCAGACAAATGTAGGATCCAGATGTGCCAAGAAGGTAGAGACTTTCCTCAAAAGTTCTTCTTATATACTGGAAGCAGAGAACCTCCCTAAGGCAGCTACTCAGATGCTCACAGTAGATTCCACCATGGAACTGATTGTCAGTCTCATCATGGGGAATAACTATAGCCAGCTGCCCAGCCACTCAAAACCAGGCCCAGCCAAGTTGACACACAGCCTTAACTACCATAATGACTAGTATTCAAATTTATGCACCAACCACTAATGCCAAGGATGGAGAAATTAAAGATGTTTACCAACTTCTGCAGTGTGAAATTGATCAAACATACTATCAAGATGCATTGATAATTAATTACTGGTGATTAGAATGCAAAAATTGTAAACAAAGAAAGATCTATAGTTGGAATTTATGATCTTGGTAGTAGAAACCATGTGGGAGATTGCATGACAGAATTTGCATGACCAATGACTTATTCATTGGCAATACCTTTTTAAACAACGTAAATGGCAACTGTACATGTGGACCTTGACAGATGTAATGTACACTGATCAAATAAACTACATCTGTGGAAAAAGACAATTGAGAAACTCAGTATCATCAGTCAGAACAATGTCAGGGATCCACTGCAGAACAGACCATCAATTTCTTATATGCAAGTTCAAGTTGAAGCTGAAGAAAATTGAAACAAGCCCATGTAAGCCAGAATACAAACTTAAGTATATCCCACCTGAATTTAGAGACCATCTCAAGAATAGATTTGACACATTGAACAGCAATGACCAAAGACCTGATGAGTTGTGGAATGACATCAAGAGCATCATATATGAAGAAAGCAAAAGGTCATTAAAAAGACAAGAAAGAAAAGACCAAAATGACTGTCTGAAGAGACTCTCAAACTTGCTCTAGAAGGTATGGTAGCTAAAGGGAAAGGAATAAATGATGAAGTAGAAGAGCAGAACAGAGATTTCACAGGGCAGCTTGAGAAAACAAAGTATTATAATAAAATATGCAGAGACCTGGAGTTCAAAAATCAAAAGGAGGAAATATGCTCAGCATTTCTCAAATTAAAATAACTTAAAGGAAAATTCAAGCCTCCAGTTGCAATATTGAAAGACTCTGGGCAAAATATTGAATGACATATGTCTTGAGGAACACTTAAAGTTGAAGGTAGCTTTCCAGGTGTTGTGGATATTATGCCGGGAATGATGGTGGCAGTGCCCAGTGCCATACGCCACTCACAGAAGAAATATTTACTGACTACTCACTTGGAATACTGTCTTAAAGATAGAGACCAGTCTCTTTTCTCTTGGAATTTAATGTTGCAAACAGAAGCATTTCCATGTCCAAGGTGAATAAGTCACAAATTAATCAATCATGAAATCTGTAACATACTGAGATGTTGTTATGTGCACTATAAAATGGACAAAGTGGGAAAACCCCACTTTCATTATTAGCTGTGTGGTAAGTATTATTGTAAATCCAGTTCCCATCTGGAAATGGATCCAGGATTCACCTACCACATCTCCATTCCTCCTTGCCAGCCACTTCTTCTGGGGCAGCTCCTCTCTCTCCCTAACCACCTAGAGTTAGGTCTGACTTCAGCCTTTTACAGTAATAATAATAATACCATGAATTGAGCCCTGCCGTCAGATATCAGCTATATACAACTGCACAACTCCTTGTATTTCAGACCATCTGGTTACTCTCTCTCTCTCTCTTCCCTGGACTAGGTCACAAGCTAGAAGGATGCTGTCTTTTTTTGTAGGCTGCCTGTCCAAGCTTTCCCTGATCACCAGTCATCCAAAGCTGGGGAACTCACAAATTGATGGTCTTTGTAGTCTGCATTAGAGTTTAAATTCTGAAGTACTTGGTTTGTGGAAAGCTGTGGTCAACAACGGGAATCCTAATTCCATTCTGAGTTGAGTCTTGACACAAGTTTTGAGATGTTTTAAGTTCTTTATGTTCCCCAATGCTTGTTGACCATTTAGCCACAACATGGCTATGCTTAGACAAGACCAGGGCAAGCCTAGAGAGGGGCAGTTCGCTCTCGGGAAGAATGTATTTGGAAGCAGATTATATAGAAAGTTGCTCACAGGAAGCACTAGGGAACTTGCCTGGGCATTTATGGAAAATGCCCAATCAGTTGCATGTTACTGGATTTAAGTTAAAGGTTGAGGCCCTGGTATTGTCTTGTAACCACCTTGTGGCTATGATTCAGGGCCTTATGATCATGAGTCATACCCCGACCACCAGGTACCCAAACATTCAAAGCTCCAGAACCAATCCTGTAATTTTTTTAAACCTGCAATTATGTATCTTTCCCAATTACAGTCCTTTTCCCCTTCAGTATTCCAACCTACAACAGCGACAAATTCACCTGCCACCAATTACGATCTTGTGATGATTTCCTTTGTTTTCTATCACACAGTGAACACCATGACTGTGATTCAGCATATTACAAGGGCTTTTGTGTTGGCTACATGCTGACAGTTTCTCTCATCCAATGATTGTCTTTGTCCTGTTTAAGACTTAGTAAAGGGTCGTTATAGAACATTTTTTAATCTGGGGTCTTTTTCCCCTAGCATAAGTCTTTCTATTAATTAACTCCCTTGAGCTAAGTCAGAAATCCATTGCCCTTTGTGGGTTCATGAATTCTCTAAAATGGCTCACAAAATTCTCAGAAACTATTACCTATACTTACATTTACTCATTTATTATAACTAGAAAGGATACAAATGAGGAGACACACCAGGAATGGTCTGGGAGAATTCTCAGCATGAGATATGTATTGTCCCCAGGGGATGTGTGCATGAATGTTCTTTCCAGTCTAGGAAGCCCCAAAGAGAGAGCTCCAAAGTCCAGGGCCTCAATGAATGCACATTACTAGGGACTTAATACCTACACAAGAATCAACAAACATGTATGATGGATTCCTTCATGCACTTCCCTTCCTTAAGCTTATTTCCAGGGTGGAGCATGTAAAGCCCCTATTCATTTACACATGTTTAAGTGTTGCCTGGCTATTTTATAAAATAAATCCCCTTTGATTGCATACAAATTCCAAGGATCCCTGGTGATGCAGTGGTTAAGTGCTCAGCTGCTAACTGAAAGGTGAGTGTTAGTGGTTTGAACCCACCAGTTGATCCATGAGAAAAAAAGACACAGTCTGTTCTGTAAAGATTTCAGCTTTAGAAACTCTAAAGGGCAGTTCTACCCTGTCCTATAGGATTGCTGTGAGTCATAATCAACTCTATGGCATATAACAATAACATTTTCAGAAACTAGAGACAAAAGAGAAAATCAAGTTTTCTGTCCTACATACATGTCTAACAGAATGATATGTTAGACCTAAAGTAATGTATATACTATTGGTATGAAAAATAAAAGATAAACTTTGATATTTAATACTTAGAGTGTGTTTATGCCTTCCAAGGTATGTTTGGATTTCAGATCTCATTACATATACTCAAAATGTCATGAATATTAAGGATAAGAATCTGGTTTGGTTTTATTCTAAAGATGATGATGCTAGGGTTGAGGAAAGTAAAGTCACTTAAAGAAGGTCCTGTGACTATTTTATGAGTGAGTTATTTATGATAGAGTTAGGCACCAGAATATGAAACCAAATCAAATTCACTGTCATTGAGTCTATTCTGACTCATAGTGACCCTGATAGGGTTTCCAAGGCTGTACAGCTTTAAGGAAGCAGACTGCCTCATCTTTCTCCCATGGAGTGACTGGCAAGTTTAAACTACTGTCCTTTTGATTAGCAGCCAAATACCTTAACCACTGCACCACTAGAGCTCCTTGGGCACCAGAAAGATACTGACAACTTATCTGAGTCAAGAGATCCTTCCTCAATACCAAGATGGCTCCCAAAATGAAGTGTTTTGACCACTTTTAGCACTGACTATTCATGTGTCAGGCACTGGCTTGAATAGTTAGTATATATTCATTATCATTCTTATGATATCCCTGTGACATGAATATTACTTCCATTTAAAAAGAGAAAATTGGTCTAGAGATATGAACTTGTCCATTGTCAAAAGGCTGGTTAGTGACAGAGCAATAATGCCAGCCAAGTCTTTCCACTGTGTCATTATGTAGAAAGTGAATCCTGAGAATCCTCTCAGGAAAATGGGATATTCATCAATTTACAATGGGTGAACACAACAAAATGGACCCCTACAGTATGGTAATGCTGAAGTGGCATAGAAACAGTCATGGAGGAGAGTCACCATTGATGATTTTGAAAGTAAGTTGAACATTACAGGCATTTTTTTTTTTGTCTTTTAGGATTTTGTATATGTCATCTCATTGCCTTCTTGACTTCATAGTTTCTTCTGAGAAATCAGAACTTAGCTCTTTGTATGTAAATTTTTGTTTTTTCCAAACTGCTTTCAATATTCTTTCTTTGTCTTCAGTTTTGGAAAGTTTAATTATATGTCTTGGTGATTTTTTTTTTTTCTTCTTTCACCTATTTTTTTAATTGTGATTTGGGTGAAATTATACAGGGGAAATACACTTTCCATACAGCAGTTCATATATATTTGTCTCATGACATTGACCACAATTTACCACAATGCAACAGCTCCCCTCCCACTTCCTCCCAATAGTTACCTCTTCCCTGTGTCCATCCCTCCATGTACTCCTGCCCCCTGAGCTGCCTTCCTGTACATAAGCAGCCCTTCTTTCTCCCATGCCTATTCTCTCCAAGGAGTGTATCTACCTCAGGTAAATGTTTAACTCATATGTCTGTCTACTGTTTGGATGGAAGCACAGGCATGGGTTCAATTCCAGACGTGAAGGGCAGCTAGGGGCCATAGTCTCAGGGGTTCCACAAGGGTCTATCAGACCAGCAAACCTGGTCTTCTCTTTTTTATTTTTCCAAATGATTTTGAGTTTTGTTCCACATTATTCTCCCTCTCTATCCAGGATCTCCTACATAGATCCTCTTCCAAGAGGTTGACAGTAGTAGCTGGGCACCATCCAGTTCTTCAGGTCTCATAGTCATATAGGCTGCAGATCAGATGGTGACTAGTCGCTATGACTAATTGTTTCTATGAATTTTTGGTTTTCTTCATTCTTCTTTGCTCTGGATGCAGAGAGACCCATTGTTGCATCCAGATGGCAGCTTGCAAGCTTTTAAGATCCCAGTCACTACTCACCAAAGTAGGAGGTGGAACAACGTTTGTGTAGTATGTTATGCCAATTGAGCTTGATGTCCTCTGTGACTATGGTCCCGAGCCCACAGATTCAACTACTCAGTCCCTCTGGGTAGCTGGCTGTGACCAAGCAGTGACTACAACCTTGCCTTGTCAGCCCCATTATACACCTGGG
>NW_006922060.1:1952632-1953124 GCF_000298275.1 Orycteropus afer afer | reverse complement strand
TTTTTTCTGTGTTTTCTTTTGTCTGTCTCTCAGTCTTTTGAAGATACCAAAATATAATTCTTTTGAATTCCTTATCAGAGAGTACCAAAGCTGCTTCTTCCTCAGGGATGTGTTCTGGGTCTGTATCTTGTTGCCTTGTTTCTACCACTTTATCTTGCTTCTTTGTTTGCACTGTGATGGTCTGTTGTCTCCTAGACATCGTGGTGTTGTATTAAGATCTCTGTTAACTGTTTGTGAGGAGCAGCCAATGGTGATTCAGTCTCTTCTTGGTGATTATTTATCGTTGGCCTGTTGTTGGGGAAGGAGGTGGTGGCTCTTGCTCAGTAAGTGAAGTTGCATGAGTTGTGGGTGTAGTTGTATCTTATGGGGACTCTTGCTGTCTCCCACTCAGTTAAACAAAATTACAATTGAATAACCATCAAAAAACTAAAAGCACATGGACAAAAAATACACCATGTAATCACACAGGAACAGTAACCAAAAAAAGAAAAA
>NW_006922060.1:1947901-1951657 GCF_000298275.1 Orycteropus afer afer | reverse complement strand
TTTTTTTTTTTTTTTTCCATATAGTCCAAATTCTTGGATTATTTCTGCCTATTCCGCCATCTTGAAATCCAACTATGGTGATTTTCTTTTGGGGTTTATCCTGCTTGGTGTTCATGAAGCTTCTTAAATGCTCTTCCTGTCTTTCATCATTTTAGGGAAGTTCTCTTCCAACAAATCTTCAACAGTTTTTTGTTTTGTTTTATTTTTCCCCTGTCTTCCTGTTCTGTAATTCCAATCACATGTAAGTTATTCGTGTTGATTGAGTCTGTCCTACACTGGGTTTTCTTGAGAAGTAAAACCAGTGAAACTTATATAGAGTGAGAGAGAAAATAAAAATTATCTTAGGGAAATGGTTCACACAGTTGTAGAGGCTGACAGATCCCAAGTTCATTGGTCAAACATCATGTTGGAGGATTTTCCTGACTCACATAGCTGCCAGGGCTGACGAACCCAAGATTAGCAGACAGTATAGCTAGCTGCTGGCTTCAGCAGATGACAAATCCAAGATAGGCAGGTAAAATGGCAGATTGTTGACTCATGGGCAGTGAAGATAACAATCCCAAGATTGGCAGGCAATATAGCAGGCTACTCATTCAGCTCCAAAAACTGGAGATGATGAGCTAGATGCAGGATCCAGACCCAGCAGAAAGCCAGAGAATTTTCCCAGGACATCTGTCTTGGTCCTCTAGAGTTGCTATAATAGAAATACTATGTGTGGATGGCTTAACAAACAGGAATTTATTATCTTCCAGTTTAGAAAACTAGAAGTCAAAATTCAGAGTGCCATCTCCAGGGGCTGAGTGAAGGCCCCTTGACCCTGGGCTTCAGCTCTGTTTCTTATTACAGGCCCACTGGAGCTAGAGGTATTTCCTAACTCAAACAGCTGCTGACTTCTGAAGTTGATGAACCCAAGATCGACAGGTAAAATGGCACAATCTTAATATCAGCAGGAAGCACAGCAGGCCAATGTCCAAATCCAGGACCAACCCTGAGATCAGTAGGCAACAAAGCAGTTCTCTGAGGTGAAGACTCAGCCAAATGCAGGATCCAGATGTGACAATGAGCTAGAGACCTTTTCCAAAGCTCTTCCATATATACTGGAAACAGGCCACACTCCAAAGGCAACTTTCCTTCAACTTACTAGATGCCCACAGCAGATTCCACTATGGAAGTGATTATAACCTTGTCATGAGGAATAACCACATCCAGCTTTGCAGCCACTCAAAACTACAGCCCAACCAAGTTGACACACAACCTTAACTACAACAACATCCATATATATATATATATATATATATATATATATATATATATATATATTTGTTGTTGTTGTTATGTGCTGTCAAGTCAAACCTGACTCATAGCGACCCCTCCTTGGGTTTCCAAGGCAATATCACTGTGGAAGTAGGATTGCCCAACCTTCCTACTGGTTGAACCACCAGCCGTCTAGTTAGCAGGCAAGTGTCTTAGCCACTATGCTACCAGAGCTCCCAATTATATATATATATACATACATACATATATATACATACATATACATATTAGAAGCAGGCCATACCCCTGAGAAAACTCCCTTTCAACTGACTGGATGCTAGTAGCACATCTCATAATGGATGTGATTACAATACATCTGATCTCATCATGGGGATAACTATATCATAAGTGCTTAAACCACTTAGAATCATGGTCCAGCCAAATTGATATACAACCTTTACTATCACAGAGTCACATGAATCTTAGACTTCTTCATTTAAAAAAATTTTTTTTTTCTAATTATTTCTGTTACAAATTAGGGTTGAAAGATTTGTCTTCAATCTTGCTAATTATGACTCCCATTGATTTAGTTCTACTTTTGCCTTTTCAATGCATTGTTTATTTCTGTTATCATAGTATTAATTTTCTGGTTTTCTTATTGCTATTTTTTCAATGGTTTCTAATTTTCCATTTATTTTGTCAGTTTGTTCTTATATTGTTTTCCTGAATTTTTCAGAGTTTCCTCTGTGTTTTCCTTGATTCTTTCAGTATTTTCCTTTATCTGTCTCTTGATCTATTGAAGTCACTTAATGACATTCTTTATCAGGTAGCTCCAATACCATTTCTTCCTCAGGAAAGTTTTCTGGCTCTGAATTTTGCTCCCTTGGTTGTACTACGTTATCTTGCTTCTTGGTGTGAACTGGAATTGTCTGTTATCTCCAAGACATTGTGATATTGTTGTAATTGGTGTTTTTCTCCCAGGCTTTTTTTTTTTTTTTGCTTTATTTTGTTTTGATATATCCGAGCATGTAGGACTGGTGTTAACCCTTATAGAGATGTCAGGAAACCCAATAGCTTTTAGGCCACTAAGGCCACTTGGATCTCATGGTCATTTCTTTGAACTGTCTCATTACAACTTTTTTACTCTTTTCCTCAATGCCTATTGTGGTAGGTAAGGTTGTGTGCCAACTTGGCTAGGCTGTGGCTTTGAGTGTCTTGGTAGCTGTATATAGTTATTCTCCATGATGAGATTGTACTTAACTCCATGGTGGGATCTGTTGTGAGGCATTTATCAGTGGAAAGGAGCTGACTTCTGAGTGTAGCTTGCTTCCAGTATATATGGAAAAGCTTTGAGGAAGGTCTCTAGCTTTTTAACTCATTTTGGACTGTGAAGCCTGCTGTTCCTCTTTTTTTTTTTTTAATTGTGATTTGGGTGAAAATTTACAGAGCAAATTCACTTTCCATACAGCAGTTCACACATACTTTGTCTCATGACATTGACCACAGTTCACCACAATGCAACAGCTCCCTTCTTACTTCCTCCTGATGGTCACCTCTTCCCAGTGTCCATCCCTCCATGCACCCCTGACCCATGAGCTGTCTCCTTATGCATAAACAGCCCTTCTTTCTCCCATGATTGTTCTCTCCAAGCAGTGTACCTACCTCAGTTAAATGTTCAACTCCTATGCCTGTCTTTTGCTTGGCTGGAAGCCAAAGTTTGGGTTCAATTCCAGACCTGAAGGGCAGCTAGGGGCCATAGTTCAGTGGTTCCACCAGGCTCTATCAGACCAGCAAACCTGGTCCCCCTCTTTTTTTTTTCCCCAAATGATTTTGAGTTTTGTTCCATATTATTTTCCCTCTCTATCCAGGATCTGTTACATAGATCCCCCTCTGAGTGGTTGAGAGTGGTAGGTGAACACCATCTAGTTCTGATCTAGTAGTCATATAGACTGAGAATCGCATGGTGTACCAGTCACTAGGACTAATTGTTTCCATGAATCATTGGTTTTCATCTTTCTTGCTCTGGACACAGAGAGACCCATCACTGCATCTATATGGCTGTTCACAAGCTTTTAAGATCCCAGTCACTACTTGCCAAAGTAGGAGGTGGAACAATGTTTTATGTACTATGTTATGCCAATTGAGCTTGATGTCCTATGTGACGATGGTCCCAAGGCCACAGGTTCAACTACTTGGTCCCTCTAGGTAGCTGGCTGTGACCAAAAAGTGACTACAACCTTGTCACTTGTCAGCCCTACTATGCACCTGGGAATTCAGATCATACAAATACACTTACAGGACAATTGTCTGAGAACCCTATACATGATCTTGGGTACACTCCCCACTTCGTAGATATAACTAATAGTTCATCCTGTCCACCCATCTATCTATCCATATACCCATGTTTGCCTTCACTGACAATGCAGTATTATATGTGCAAAAGGATTCAACTTTGTTGTCTATACCTCCCATGTACCTCTCTATGTCTTCTTCTTCCTCAAT
>NW_006922060.1:1935074-1943804 GCF_000298275.1 Orycteropus afer afer | reverse complement strand
TCTTCATGTTCAATTGATCCTTTAATCATTATATAATGTCCTTCCTTGTCTCGTATGGTGGTTTTTGTCTTAAAGTCAATTTGATCAGAAATTAATATTGTCACTCCTGCTCTCTTACAGTTGCCATTTGCTTGATGTATCTTTTTCCAACCTTTGAGTTTTAGTCTATTTTTGTCTTTATCTTTAATGTGTGTCTCTTGTAGGCAGCATATTGATGAGTTTTGTTTTCTTATCCAATATTCAACTCTCCTTCTCTTGAGTGGTGAATTTAATACATTAATGTTCAGTGTAATTATTGACAAGTATGAATTGGTTGCTGTCATTTGGTTATATGTTTTTCATTGTGTCCCTGGTTTCTTTGTTCCATATTATTTCTGTACTGAGCTCATTAGGTTTATGAATCATGTTCTGATTTCCTTTGTTGCTGTTGTTTTAGTATTTGCTGAGTATTTGTGCTTGTTCTCTTTTTTATTGTGATATGAAGGTTTATCATTTTTCTTTGAGGTTACTCTATGATTTATAAACCCCAAGTTTAGACAGTCCATTCTGTCTTGCAACTCTCTTGAGTTCCTTACCATTAGACTTTCTGTAACTACACAGTCTTTTCCCTCTTTTTGTTTGTAGTTGTCCTCACTTGCCAATTGATATTTCTGGTTCCCTGTTTACAAGCTTGTAAGCTCATTTTTCTTTGGATATGTCCATAGCTGTGTTTTCTGGGATATGTCACCACCACTAGGCATTATCCAAGCTGTCTGTGCCATCAGGATTGCTTTCAGACCACAGCTCCATATGTCTTCTTTTTTGGTATTTTCATGCAAATTCTTTGGCTAGTTGGAATTTAGTCCACTTCTATTTCCTTCCTTTCAAGGCTCAGGGGTCCTGGATTATCTTCTGTATCTGTGTTAATAGGTTCCCCTTTTCTTAGTTGAAGAGGGTCTGTGCAGTCTTTCTGCCTATTCCACCGTCTTACCGGAACTCCTGCCTGCTGTTCTTAAGATTGTTCCCAGACTTGAACCAGTGGCCTGCCATTTTGCCTGCATATCTTGGGATTGTGCCATGTTACCTGCCTATCTTGGGTTCATCAGTCTTGGCAGCTGGCAGCTGTGTGAGTCAGAAGAAGCTTCCACCTCCAGTGGGTCTGGACAAGAGGCAGAGCTGAAGACCAAGGTTGAGGGACCTTCACCCAGCCCTTAGAGACAGCACTCTCTATTTGGACTTGTAGCTTCCTATACTGTTAACAAATAAATTCCTGTTTGTTAAAGTCATCCCTTTGTGGTATGTATGTTTTGTAGCACAAGAGAACTAAGATACCTGTGTATTTAATTAAACTTGGTACCCATTCATGGTCTGTGTACATCACTTCCAAAGTGGCTAGCCTTGTTTTACTGTGTTAGAGGATGCTTTAAACCTTTGCTATCAAGTCAATTCCAACTCATCCTCATACTATAGGACAGAGTGGAACATCCCCTAAGACATATATATATATATATATATATATATATATAAATTACTTGGTAAACTCATTTAATAGTTCCTGATTGCAAGTCACAAATCAAACTCTCACATTCTTTCTTTCTTTTTCTTTTTTTCCAATTTGTTTTTGTTTCATATTTATCTCCTACTCCATCCAGAATCTCCCATTTTGATCCTTTTCTGAGTGGTTGGCAATGGAAGTTGTGCACCACCTAGTTCCTCTGGTCTCAGCATCATGTAGGCTCAAGTTCACATGGTCCATCAGTCCATTGGACTTTGTTTTCATGGGTCTTTGGTCTCCTTCACTTCTTTCTGCTCCAGATGAGGAGAGACCAATTGTTGCATCCTACATGGCTGCTTGTGAGCCTCTAAGATGCCATTTGCTAATCATCAAAATACGATGTAGAACAATGTTTTGGGGTAGTATGTTATGCCAATTGAGCTTGATGTCTTCCACAACCATGGTCCTGAGCCCATGGACACAGTGACTCACTCCCTCAGGGAGTGTGGCTGTGGCTAATAAGTTATCATAACTTTGCCCCATTAGTTATATTACATATATGGACATTCTTATTTTGTTGTTGTTGTTGTTATGTGCCGTCGAGTCGGCCCCGACTCATAGCACATATAAATATCTTTGTAGAGATATTGTCTGCCAAACTCATATACAATCATGGGTACATTCCCTTTTGACTAGACATACCTGTTATTTAGCCTGTCTACCTACGTATCCATCAGTAGATTAATGTTTCTTTTTGCTGGTAATGCAGTGTTGTGTATGTAAAATTATCTATCCTTGTTGTCTGTACCTGTTGTGCACCTCTCTGTGTCTTCCTTTTTGTTAGTGTTATTGTATTGGTCATTTGTTTTTGGTACATTGCCCTCCCTTCCTCTCCCATGCTTGGTAACCAACAGAGTTTCCTTCCATATGTAAACCTTTCCTTGACTTTTTACAATAGTGGACTAATACAGTATTTGTCTTTGTGATTGACTTATTTCATTCAGCATAATGTCCTCCTAGTTCATACATGTTATGAGATGTTTCATAGATTCTACATTATTTTTTAGTGTTACAAAGTTTTCCATTGTATGTAAGTACCATAGTTTGGTTATCCACTTATCTGTTTATGGGCACTTAGGTTGTTTCCATCTCTTTGCTATTGTGAATAGTGCTGTGATGAATATGGATGTGAAAATGTCTATTTGTGTCCTGGGTCTCACCTTTTTAGGATATATACCTAGTACTGGTTTTGCTGGATCTAATGGTATTCATCTTTCTCATTTTTTAAGGAATTGCATACCATTTTTTACAGTGGTTGTATCATTTCACAGTGGCATCAGCAGTGTGTATGAGTACCAATCTGTCCACATCCTCGCCAGCATTTGTTATTTTCTGTCTTGCTGAACTTTGTTAATAATGCTGTGGTGAGATGGTATCTCATCATTGTTTTCATTTGCATCTCTCTAATGGCTAATGAGGAGCTCTGGTGTCACAGTGCCTAAGGCACTTGGCTGTTAACCAGAAGGCTGGTGGTTCAAACCTACCAGTCATGTCTTCAAAGGAAGATTCAGCAATCTACTTCTGTAGTGATAACCACCTCAGAAACCCAAGGAAGGGTCGCTATGAGTTGGATCTGACTCCTCAGCAATGAGTTTGGTTTTTTTGGAATGGCTAATGATTGCAAACATTTCTTCATGCTTTTGTTGGCTGCCTGAAATCTTCTTTGGTAAAGTGTCTGTTCATGCCTTCTGCCCATTTTTTAATTGGATTGTTTGTCTTTTTGCTGTTGAGGTGTTGGGATTCTCTATAAATTTTAGAAAAAAGGCCCTTGTCAGATATGTTGGTGCCAAATACTTTTTCCCAATGTGTAGGTCCTCCTTTTACTCTTTTGGAGAAGTCATTTGATGCACATAAGAATTTTATTTTTAGAAGGTCCCAGTCATTGAGTTTTTCTTCTGTTTTTTTCATTTTTAATTATATTTGATAGTGTATTTATGCCATAAATTAGGGCTCCTAAGTTTACCTGTATCTTTTCTTTGATGAACTTTATAGTTTTAGGTGTTACAACTAAGTCTTTGATCCATCAGGAGTTAATTTTTGTGTATGATGTGAGGTATGGATCTTGTTTCATTTTTCTGCAAATAGATATCCAGTTTTCCCAGTACCATTTGTTAAAGATACTGTCTCTTCCCCATTAAATGGATTTTTCCCTTTCTCAAAGATCAGCTGACCATACATGGTAATTTGCAATTCTGTTCCACTGGTCTATGTGTCTGTCACTGTAATAATACCAGGCTGTTTTGACAACTGTGGTTGTATAGTAGTGTGGTAATTAAAGTTGTGTGTCAAGTTGGCTGGGTCTGGTTGAGTGGCTGGGCAGCTGGTGGTTGTTATTCCCCATGATGAGACTGGCAATCAGCTCCATGGTGGGATCTACAGCAAGCAGCTGAGTAGCTGCTTTAGGAATATGGGCTCCTTCTCATATATAAGAAACAGCTTTGGGAATAGTCTCTAGCTTATGGCATGCTTGAACCCTGAGTGTAGCCATGTCATTGTTTAGCAGCCTGCCATGCTCTGCTGACCTTGGGACTTTCAATGGACTTGAATTAATGGCCTATCGTGTGGTTTGGTAACATTGGAACTGTGCCATTTTATTTGCTGACCTTGGGCTTGTTAGCCTCAACAGCCAGCTGCTATCTGAGTGAAGAAAAGCCTCTAGCTTTGGTGGGCCAGCAGCATGAGGCAGAACTGAAGCCCAAGGTCAAGGGCTTTCATCCAGCCCCCAGAACCTGGCACTTTGAACTTGGACTTCTATCCTTCTGAACTGTAAGATATTAAACTCCTGTTTGTTCAAGCCATCCCATTTGTGGTATATTCTTGTCAGAACAGCACTAGGTAACCAGAACAAGTAGGTTTTGAGATTGGGGAGTGTGAGACCTCCTACTTTGTTCTTCTTCAGCTGTGCTTTGCTTATCTTAGGTCACTGTCCTTTCCATATAAAATTAGTGACTGTTTTTCCCATGTCCTTAAAGGATGTTGAGGGAATCTGAATTGAAATTGCATTGAATATATAGATTGGTGTGGGTAGAATTGAGATTTTCACAGTGTTCAGTCTTCCTACTTATGGTGGTATGTTCTTCCATTTATATAGATCTTTTATATTTTCTTGAAGTAGTGTTTGTAGTTTTCTTTGTATAGGTCTTTTGAGTGCCTGGTAAGATTTATTCCCAATTACTTTCACTTTTTGACAGCTATTGTAAATAGTACTCATTTTCTTTTTTTTCCTTTTCGGATATCTTTTTGCTGGTGTAGAGGAATCCAACTGATTTTTGTATGTTGATTTTTTATCCTGCCACTATGCTAAATATTTAATTAGTTCCAGTATCAAACTCATATTCTTTAGACATAGTTCAACAAGAGGAAAAAATGCCTCTTAACACACTTGAAGCACTTTAATTATTCCATCTTGAAAGATGGACTATGGGATTCTAACACTATACATCATCTAATGGATTATACGGCCCAGGTGGCAAAGCAGCTTTCATGGTAGCCTGAGTCTGTTGCAGAATCTTCTCTTGTTTGGGGCCTCACTTAAAATGATTAGTTTTGGGGATTACTCAGTGATTGGACCAGAGTAGTTGCATGAGTAATTTCTTTTAGAAGGATCAGCTCAGGCTGGTCCTTATGAGGTAGAGGTTAAAGATGTCGTAAATATTCAGCTTTTCCAAACTGCTGTACTACTTCATCATCATTAACATCAACTACTCTTCCTTCCTTCATTGTCTCTAACATTAACTACTCTTCCTCCCTCAGTACTCTTCTTCCTGTTTTAAGTTCAGTAATTCAGTGCAACATTTCTCAGAACTCAGGATCCACCAAGGATATGGCACACACAATTTTGTGTTGAAAATCCATGGATCAGGTGTCATTTTGGAGGATTCTCCTCATCCATATGCATGCAAGGACCAATGATCCAAAACTGGCAGGTCAGACTATAGGATCTTGGCTCACAAGGCTGCAGAATTGGGTCAGATGATAGGCTGCTGGCTCATCTCCCAAGAATTAAAGGTCAGATGATGATGAACCAGGTGCAGGATCCAGAGCACGTTAGAGAACTTAGCCAGAGCATTTATATATATTGAATATAAACCACACCCTCAAGGAAATTAAAGGTAGTGCCATAGGTTACATTCTTTAGCAAGGTGGCAGATCAGGATACATTCCATCCTAATCCTGCCTTATTAAAATAATGGACAGTTCACTCCAAAATGAGACCATAATCACAGGCATAGAGGCTAGGATTTACAGTACATCACAAACAGCTAGAAGGGCCATATCAAATAATTTACTAATTCACATTGTTGTTGTTGTTGTTATGTGCCGTCGAGTCAGACCTGACTCATAGTGACCCCTACTTGGGTTTCTGAGGCAGTATCACTATGGAAGTAGACTGCCCAACCTTCCTTCTGAGGAGTGGCTGGTGGGTTTGAACCGCCAACCTTCTGGTTAGCAGGTAAATACCTTAGGCACTATGCAACCAGAGCTCACCCAAATTCAGAATATGTTATCTCCTAAATCTAGAAGAGGCTCAATAGCTGTTGTGCTTTTTTTTTAATTTTAGGAGAGGTCAGATACAACAATTTATCCTTCCCTTTAGAGGTGGTATCACACTGCTGGGCCCCTAGATGATCCCTGAATTTTTGCAGGATTATTTTGCACCCTTTTGCAAATTTTATAGCAGCATATCTAGAGTAGTTGCTACTTTGTGTTAATCAGGTCCATTTCTTTGTAAAAGGAAAAGGTATTCAAATTCTCTGTGGACTAAATTATAGCATAGGGATGAAGAACTGATATACCCCTGAGATAGGAAAGCAAGTGTGCATTGCTAGCTTTGTCAACTGAAAATAAACTGCTTCTGGCAGTCTTTGCTTATAGATATATAGGGAAAAAAGCAATTTACAGATGAATAACTGCTTACTAGGCACTAGGGAATGTGTTATTTTTTTCAAGCAAGAAACCACATGTGGACCAGCAGCTGCAGTTGGAGTCACTACCTGATTAAGTTTGTATGATAATCCACCATCATTTTCCAAGACCCATCTGTTTTCTGTAAAGGTCAAATAGGTGACTTGAATGAGGATGTGGTGAGAATCACCACCTCTACATCTTCAAGTCTTTGATGGTGTACTATTCTCTGCAAGCCCTCCAATAATATAATAATGTTTTTGTTTTATTATATTTTCAGGAAGAGACAATTCTAATGACTTCCTTGTGACTTCTCCTACCATAGGTCCATTCCATAGGTCAGAGAACAAATGTGAGAATTCTGCCAGTTTCTGAGTATGTTTATTCCAATTATGTGTTCTGGAACTGGGAGAATAACCACAATATAGATTGGGAGAACCACTGGGCCCATTGGGAGGTGGAGCCGAACTAAAACTGCATTGATCATCAGACCTCCATAAGCTTCTACATTAACTGGAGGACCACAGTGACATTTTGGATCTTTTAGAATTAATGACAGTTCAGAGACAATGTTCAGTAATCTCGAAATAGTCTGATGATTTCCCTTTCCCAAAGCACTGGCATCCTAGTAAATGGCTATGATGATTAGTGTTAACTTTACTAGGCTATAATGCTAAGTTATTATTTTCTGAAGAAACAATATGAGAAGTTAGATTATATGAAGATTGTGGTCGCAGGATCGTAGGAAGACTCATTAACAATCTGTGATATGCAGATGACAAAACCTTGCTAGCTGAAAATGAAGAAGACTTGAAGCACTCACTGATGAAGATCAAAGACAACAACCTTCAGTATGGATTACACCTCAACATAAAGAAAACGAAAATCCTCACAAATTTACCAAAAAGCAACATGTTGATAAATGGAGAAGAAACTGAAATTGTCAAAGGTTTCATTTTACTTGCATCCACAATCAACATCCATGAAGGCAGCAGTCAAAATATCAAATGATGTATTGCATTGGGCAAATGTACTGCAGAAGACCTCTTCAAAGTGTTTAAGAGCAAAGATGTCACTTTGAAGACTAAAGTGAACCTGACCCAAGCCATGGTATTTTCCATCACTTCATATGCATGTGAGAGCAGGGCAGTGAATAAGGAAGACCACAAACACACACAAAAAAAATGATGCTTTTGAATTGTGATGTTGGCAAAGAGTATTAAAGATATCATTGATGGCTAGAAGAATAAACATATCAGTCTTGAAGGAAGTACAGCCAGAATATTCTTCATAAATGAGAATGGCCAGATTTTCTCTCTCGTATTTTGGTCATGTTGTCAGAAGAGACTGTCCCTGGAGAAGGATATTGTGCTGGTAAAGTGAAGAGTCAGCAAAAAAGGGAAAAACCCTCAATGAGGTGGATTGACAGAGTGGCTGCAATGATGGGGTCAAGCATGGCAATGATTGTGAAGATGGAGCAGGACTGGGCAGTGTTTTGTTCTGTTGTATGTAGGATCACTATGAGTCAGGATCAACTCGATGGAACCTAACAACAACATAATGGCCAGTTGTTGCCAAACTACTTTAGTTGCTTTTATGAATAGTTACATATGGTTAAATAAATTGTCTTTTAATAAAGCAGATTACCTTCCATAAAATGAATGAGTTTCAATGAAATAAGTTGAAGGTCTTAAAAGCAAAAAGTCATGTGGGATAAAATATGAAAATAAATACAAAGTAATCAGTATCAGACAAACTAAATGTTTTAAGTACATAAGATTAAAATTAGAAATCAAAATAGAAAAACTAAAAACTCTAATATATCTCTAATTATACTTACATATTGCTAAATAATATATACATTAAAGAATAGTCCATATTTAAAATTTAAAAGGTTTTAGAGAAAAATAACAATGAAAACATGTGAACTCTTTGGAAGATATGTGTAACCCTAAATGCATATGAGGAGGAAACAAAAGAAAGATTACAAAATAATTAGATAAACTAACTGAAAAAGTTTGAGAGTTGATACTAGAGTAAAACCAAACAAAGTCAATTGAAGAAACATAAAGATAAATGCAAAAATTAGTAAGATAGAAAAAATGAAAAGAAAAAGAAAATCAAAAGCTATGTTATTGTTGTTAAGTGCCATCGAGTCGTTTCTGACTCATAGCGACCCCATGCACAGCAGAACTAAACACTGCCTGATCCTGTGCCAGCCCCACAATCCCTGCTATACTTGAGCCCATCATCGCAGCCACTGTGTCAATCCATCTCGTTGAAGGCATCCC
>NW_006922060.1:1900033-1934399 GCF_000298275.1 Orycteropus afer afer | reverse complement strand
AAAAAAAATCATGCATAATGTTTCCATATTTTTAATATGGTTGTCTGGCATATAGGTGTCTATTATATTACTTTTTCATATTTTTATTTTTGATAAAATGTTTTAATTGAGGAAAAGGGAGATGGGATGAACATTTATCACTGTTTCATTTTAATTTTCAAAATATAAAGAACTAAGAAACTAGAAACATAAAAAAAAATCATCCCCAATGAAAGGAGTGATTCTCTATGAGGTTAGAAAGAAATACATGAGACAAGAGAGAGAGAGAGAAGATCTGACAGAGTAGTATATTTTTAAAGCATTTTTCTTTTTGTAATGGAAAAAAAAAATATATTATAATAACTTTGTCATCCTATTCCCCTTTGTCCTCACCGAGGAAACTGAAAGCATCATTGGCCCCTTTCCTTTGGAAGATGCTAAAAAACCTCAGTGCTATCAAATCAATAATGACTCATAGTGATCCTATAGGACAGAATAGAACTGCCTGTGGTAGTTATATTTGTGGGTCAACTTGGCTGGGCCTGGCTGAGTGGCTGGGCAGCTGGATGTAGTTTTCCCCATGATGAGACTGGTAATCAACTCCATGGTGGAGTCTACTGGGAGCAGCTGAGTAGCTGCCTTTGGGTATGTGGTCTGCTTCCTGTATATAAGGAGAAGCTTTGAGAATGGTCTCTAGCCTTTGGCACACTTGGACCCTGCATGCAGCCCTGTTGCCTGCCATGCCTGCCATGATCTGTCGACCTTGGGACTTACAATGGACTTAAGCTAATGACCTACCGTGTGGTCTGGTAACATTGGGACTGTGCCTTTTTACTTGCCAACTTTGGGGCTTCCAGCCTCAGCAGCCAGCAGCTGTTTTACAGAAGAAATGCCTCTAGCTCCAGTGGGCCAGGAGCAGGAGGCAGAGCTGGACCCCAAGGTTGAGGGGCTTTCACCCAGCCCCTAGAGCCTGGCACTTTGCACTTGGACTTAAAGCCTCCATATTGTAAGAATAAACTTCTGTTTGTTAAAGCCATCCCATTTGTGGTATATTTCTTGTCAGAGCGGCACTAGGTAAACATAACATGTATATTGTGAGTTGTATTTCTAACTGATTTGAAGACTAATGATTCATTTTGTTCAGAGATACTGTACCTTACAATTAGTTCACCCCCTAGCCTGCTGGCCTAGAGTTGGAGCACCTGAAATAAGGAAGACTAAGCCAAGGGCCAAATTCACTTTTCTTGACTTCCAATCTGAACTTCTTTTCTTATATAAGTGTGGCAGGTCCAAGATAATACATGCAATGTGCAAACTGTTTTTGCTAGTGATATTATTGCCATCTGAAGTTGATATTGCATTCATTATTGAACAAAATAATATAGAATACTTACTATGCATCAAACAATGCTAAGGGATCTATCAGAGTTTCTTAGGTCAGTGCAGGAGGACCAAACTGGCCCAATAATCCTTTGGTCAGAACAAAAACAGTATCTTCTGAATGAATGAATTTCAATCAACCTACCTCTTTGCCTCCCTGTCTTCCCCCTTCTGTCTCTTCCTCCCTTCTTTCCATTCTTTCTTTTCTGCAGGGTTTTCAAAGCACAGATGACCTCAAATTGTCATTTATTACAGAGAAAAACTGAATATGAAGAAATTCTATCTCAAATTCTTCCAAGAAAACAAATCTAATTACTAATGTATTTAAGGTCTCAGTTACAACACAATGAGCTCTGGAGGTGTAGTGGTGAAAACATTCAGCTGCTAACCAAAAGTTTGGGGGTTTGGACCCATCAGTCATTCTGTGGGAGGAAGATAAGCCATTCTGCTTCCATAAAGATCTAAAGCCTTGGAAACCATTTGGGAGTTGCTATGGGTCAGAATCAACTCTGTGGCAGTGGATTTGGTTTTTCTGGGTGGTTACAATGCGAGGTGCCTACGTTGTGCAAACAGTTTGGGTTCAACTGCTAACCTAAAGGCTGGAGGTTCAAATCTACTCACCCAGTGGTACCGTGGAAGATAGGCCTGGCGATCTGCTGCTGTTAAGATTACAGCCAAGAAAATCCTTTGGAGCAGTTCTACTCTTAACACATGGGAACACCTTGAGTTGAAATCAACTTGGTGGCAAATAAGAGCAATAATACCATATTTATTTTAATGTATCTGCAATTTGTATTCTACTCTTGATACATCTGTTTATTTTGGTGAGCAATGATAATTAAATTTACTTACCATGAGATAAAATTGATGCTACAAAAAGATACAAGATAGGCTGTGCTTATCCTGTGATTTATGTATGACCCTCCTATACCCCTACCTCACCTGCAACATAATGTTGCTCATCCCTTGGAAGGTGATGCAAGCAGGCCTATAAAAAAACTACAGAAGGCTCAGAGGACAAAAGAAAGATCTTTACTCTACATACAAGGACAGTTTGCAAGCAGCTTATAAAACAAAAATAGAAAATAGATCACTACTTTCTTGATGGAGCTCTGGTAGCACAGTGCCTAAGGCACTTGACTGCTAACCAGAAGGCTGGCAGTTCAAACCCACCAGCCACTCCTCGGAAGGAAGGTTGGGCAATCCTACTTCCATAGTGATACTGCCTTGGAAACCCAAGGAGGGGTCGCTATGAGTCGGGGCCGACTCGATGGCAAATAACAACAACAACAACTTTCTTGATTCTTGTCAGAGACAGTTCTTTAAAAACTTCCATCCTCCTCACTTCCTCTCAGTGTACCAGTCACAAAGATAGAGATTGAATCTAAACAACAGCCCCCTGAGACCTGAGACAAAACACTGCTTGAGAGGGATGGAACGGAGAGAACTAAAACGCAGAGAAATTATCTGAAGCCCTGAAGCCGTTGCTACTTGTCTCCATCAGTTTCTAAGCATAGTCTTGGGCAACAAAGTGTTTTATATCATTTGAACAGGAGCCAGAAAGTAAGCCTACTTCAACTGGACTAATGCCATCCATCTGGTTTTGAAACTTCTACTTTGCAGTTGCTTTTCAGTATTGATGTGCTGGTGTATATGTACAGGATTTGATGTGATCAGAGTGACTGGAATGATTCACTCAAGCAATGCAATGCACACTCTTTGTCATTGTATAACCTTCACATGGTCTCTTTCTTCTGGAAATGCAATGCTGCACATATTCCTTGCAAACAAATATTCACAGTAGTATAGTGCATTCTCATCTGTTTCAGTTCCATCAAGCTTATAAACACTGTGACTGGCACTGTGTAAAACTAGAAGTGATAATTTAGCACGTTCAATTTTTAAATTAGTTATGTCTGAAAATAGACAAATTCTGATAGTATCATAGGAGGAATATATATATTACTGTAGTGATGCTCATGAGTAGTAGACAAAAAAATTACCATTATGTTGATTACTTCCCATGTGGACTCCATGTATGTCAGCATAGAACTGTACTACAGAAAGTTTTCAGTGGCTGAGTTTTCAGAAGTAGATCACCAGACCTTTCTTCTGAGGTGCCACTGGATGGACTCAAACCTACAATCTTTCGGTTAGTAGCCAAGTGCTTTTAACCGTTTGTGCCACCCAGGAACTCATGGGTAGTAGTCCCCCAAATCCCACTGTTGTTGAGTTGATTCTGACTCATAGTCACCCTATTTGAGAGAGCAGAACTGCTCCACAGGTGGACCTGGTTGAGTGATTGGGCAGCTGGATGTAGTATTCCCCATGATGAGACTGGTAATCAACTCCATGTTGGAATCTACTGTGAGCAGCTAAGTAGCTGCCTTCGGGTAGGTGGTCTCCTTCCCGTATATAAGAAATAGCTTTGGGAATGGTCTCTAGCTTATGGCATGCTTGAACCCTACATGCAGCTGTGTCATTGTTCAGCAGCCTGCCACGCTCTACTGATCTTGGGACTTTTAATAGACTTGAATCCATGGTCTGCCATGTGGTCTGGTAACATTGGGACTGTGCCATTTTATTTGTCAACCTTGGGCTTGTTAGCCTTGGCAGCCAGTAGCTGCCTGAGTAAAGAGATACCTCTAGCTTCATTGGGCCAGGAGCAAGAGGCAGAGCTGAAGCCCAAGGTCAAGGGGCTTTCACCCAGCCCCTGGAGCCTGGCACTTTGAACTCGGACTTCTAGCTTCCTGAACTGTGAGAGAATAAACTCCTGTTTGTTCAAGCCATCCCATTTGTGGTATATTCTTGTCAGAGTGGTACTAGATTACCAGAACAATAGGGTTTCCAAGCCTGTAAATTTTTATGCAAACAGATTGCCATATCTTTCTTCCATAGATCATCTAGAAAGGGTTGAACTACTGACCTTTCAGTTAGCAGCCAGACATTTTAACCACTATGCCACCAGGGTTCCGTATGTGTAATGCACATGGTAAACTTCAACTCTAGGTGGGGACTTGGGGTCAGAACTAGAGAGTCTAAAGAGAGCTCTTAGTCATGCTCAGAAGATCATCTCTGACTGTTCCTGGTCCTCCAGTTTAGAGGATGCATGTTATTGTTGTGTGCCATCAAGTCAATTCAGACTCATGACAACCCTATAGGACAGAATAGAACTGCCTCATAGGGTTTCCAAGGCTGCAGTCTTTATGGGAGAAGATGGACAGTTCTTTTTATCCCAGAGAGTAGCTGGTAGGTTCAAACCACTCAACTTTCAGTTTACTGTAGAGAGCTATAACCATTGCATGATCAGGGCTCCTTGGAAGATTCATGGGGAATGGCAATTTCAGATTTCCAGAGACATTAGAAGATCTAGTCATAGCAACCATCCATTCATACTTCATTCATTTTTTGCTTCATATTTAATAGTTAAAAATTGCTCCTTTTCTCTCACATACTCTAAATAACTGTCCAGATCAAATATTAACATCTAAAAATGTTTAAGTTATGAAGACTTGTTAGGTATCCAAATTCAGATTGAAGGGAGTTGTTTGTTTTTTAAGCAAAAATAAAAACTATGAAATCATTGGGAATCAACAGAACTAAATTCTTAAAATAAAATTACAATGGTATCTTAAAATGTGTTTGCAATGAAAGGCACAAAAATAATCATAACAAAACTTGCTGTATTTAAAAAGAATTATTTCTGGAATTGTATATGTACACACCACATATGTAATACTTTAACAGTTGTTATCAAATTTGTTTCCTTGAATCATTGACATTCTGAGGTCATCTATTCTTAATATCATAACTGCCATGTTTTTGCAGCCAAGTGAATTATTTGTTGCCAGTACACAAGGAGATAAATACAGAAATTGAGAGTAAATACTTGGAAACTTTTTGTGGCAAATAATTTAATGTCTGTTTGATGTAATAAAACTGAACAAAACTCAATACAGTTTGTATTTTGTTTATCTTATTTTACTTTTCTAAAAACTCATTTATACTTATATTACTAAAGTATCAACCCATTAAGAAAGGAGAATAGAACAGAACTGAGGTACAGTAAATTACCTGGTATGGCTTTTCTAGCCATAAGTCTCTGTAAACTCCATGGAAGAATTTGCTGTGATCAACTGAATAGCTCCTAATTGCTATAGTTATCCACCTGGAGTATTTCTGTGACAGTGACACAAAGCAATGCTCTGGGAAGTTCACTTTCTCTCAGGTGTATAGAATTCTGAGGTTAGGATTGGTTAGTGGTCATTCTGCCAGGCTCAAAAGGAGCCCTTCTAGAGGCAGAAGGAGTCTCTCTGACTGCTAGCTGAGAAAGACGTGCTGCTGAGAGAAACATGCTCCTGAGAGACACGCACTGCTGAGAAAGATACACCAAGAGACACGTGCTATTGAAAGAGAGACATGCACTGCTGGGAGAGAGACTGAGAGAGACTGTTGGCTGAGAGACAGTGGGCTGAGAGACACTGAGTGTTGTTCCTGACCTTGAATTGTTGCTTGGTGCTTCCCTAATAAACCCCTTAATCTGTGAGTTCTGTGTGGCCACTGCAGTGAATTATGGAATCCAGCAGAAAGGTAGTGGGTGCTGTGAGAGGAACAGTTGGTGTCAGGGTTGATGAAAGGTCTGGAAGGAGTCAGCATGTCTGGCCTCAAAAGAATAGGCCTTGGGCTATTGATGGTGATTCTGTCTTCCTCTTTTGGGGTTACAGGAGGTCAGAAGATGAGCCCTCCTTGCCTCTTTGGCAAGAACAAAGAAACAATAACAAAAAAACTGTCCCTCACTATATTAGAAAAACACTGCTCTAGAATTATCTTGATTAGTCTGGAGTTTGGAGAAACAAAAGTGAAATCTTGAAAACTCCCCAAGTCCATGGCACACCCTCACACTCACCCAGCACATTTACTTATTTCAATGGAAGACCAAATGTAGATGTGTCTTTTGTAGTGTGGTTAATTTATTTATTTTTTTTTTAGTTATGATTTAGGTGAAAGTTCATGCAGCAAATTAGACTCCCATTCAACAATTCATACACAAATTGTTTTGTGATGTTGATTGCAGTCCCTGTCAACACGTTCTCCATTTCCACACCATCTGCTCTGTTGCCATCTATCCATGTTCCCTGCCCTTCCTTACTTTCTCATCTTTGTTTCTGTGTAAATGTTGACAGTTTGGTTTCATATTTAAAGGAGCACATGTTTAAAGGAGGATGTGTTTAAGGAACATGTTCCTCATGGGTGTTGTTGATTATTTTATAGGCCAATCTACTATTTGCCTGAAAGGTGGTCTCCAGGATTGGCTTCAGTTCCAAGTTAAAAGAGTACCTTACAGTGATAGTCTCAACTGTTTCAGGGGTTCCTCTGTCTCTATCAGTCCAGTAAGTCTAGTCTTTTCATAAACATTCATTTTGTTCTACATTTTTTTCCCATTCTAATTAGGATCTTCTATTGTGTTCTGATCAGAGTGGTTGGTAGTAGTAGTTGGCACTACTAGTTCTTCTGGGCTCAGGCTAGAAGAGGATGTGGCTTGCATGAGTCACTAGTCCAGTGGACAAATATCTTCCTTGATCTTTGGTTTCCTGCATTATCTTTTGATCTAGATGGAAAGAGACCAATAGTTGTATCTTAGATGGCCACACACAAGCTTTTAAGACCTCAGATGCTAGTCACCAAAATAAGATGTAGCCCATCATCTTTATGAAATAAGTTATGCTAACTGATGTAGTTAATCGTATTGACTGTGATCCTGAGCCTTCAAACCCAGTAATCAATCCCATGAGATGTTTGAGTATGTATAGAATGTATCCATAACTATGCCTTTTATGTGCTTTATTGTATATATGGATATATATTCAGCATCTATAAGCAGGTATAATCCTATTGGGTGGTTCTACTCTGCCTTATATGGTAGCTATGAGTTGAAATTGATTCTATGGTAATAGGTTTTTTTTTTTAATTTATAAACATGTATATACATATGCCCACAAATATACCTATATATTCACTTCCATGTACTCTCATGTGCTGTTCCACATATATATATGTTTATATGTATAACATATGTATCTACCTAGATAACCACTCATATTTTTTTGTTTGTTTTTACTATTGTTGCAAAATTAACTATGTTATAGCATTTACTGTAGTTGACCTTTATTCTTACGTACCTCTCAGTGTCTTTGTTACCTTTGTCACACTGTGCTCACTTCCCCTATATTGTATATTGCTTTTCCCATTAATTTTCTTAGATCCCTAGTTAGATTTATTCCTAGGTATTTTATCCTTTGGCTGGTTATTATAAATTGTATTGTTTTCTTGATTTCCTTTCTTGAGTTCTCCTTATTAGTATAGAGGAACTCAACTGATTTTTGTTGATTGTATATTGTACCACTTCATTGAGTGCTTCCATTAGTTCCAGTAACTTTTTTATGGACTTTCTGGGATTTTCTGTGTACGAGATCATGTTATTTGTAAGTAGGGATACTTTTGCTTCTTCCTTACCAATTTGGATACCCTTTCTCTCTCATTCTTGGCTTATTTCTCTGGCTTGGACTTCTAGTACAATATTGAAAAAAGTGCTGGCAACTGGTATCCTTGTCTCCTTCCTGTCTTCAGGGGAAATGCTTTTAATTTCTCTCCATTGAGATTATTGTTGGCTGTTAGTTTTGCATGTTGTTGTTGTTGTTGTTATTGGGGGAAGCTCTGGTGGAGTAGTGTCTAAGGCATTTGACTGCTACCCAGAAGGCTGGCAGTTCAAACCTACCAGCCACTTCATTGAAGCAAGACTGGGCAATCTACTTCCATAGAGATGCCCAAGCAGGGGTCACTATGAGTCGAATCAACTTGATGACAGTGAGTTTTTGTTGTTGTTGTTGTTGTTGTTGTTATTAAGTGTCATAGAGTTTGTTACAACTCATAGAAACTCTATGTACAACATGACAAAACACTGCCTGGTCTTTCACCATCCTAACAATATTTGATATGTTTGAGACCATTGTTGCAGCCACTATGTCAGTAAATCTCGTTAAAGGTCTTCCTCCTTTTGCTGACCCTTTACTTTACCAAGAATGATGTCCTTCTCTAATAACATGTCCAAAGTATGTGAGATGAAGTCTCTCCATTATCGTTTCTAAGTAGCATTCTGGCTATACTTCCTCTCAGACAGATTTTTCCTTCTTTTAGCAGTCAATTGTACAAGACTGATAGAGTCTTCCTTCCATGAAAGAAAGAGGGTGGTCAGGGTTAAAAGGATGCAAAAGGGTAAAGGAACAAATGAAGAGAGCAAGAGGTCATTAAAAAGACAAGAAAGGAAGAAAAGACCTAAGTAGATATCAGAAGAGATTCTGAAACTTTCCCTCAAGCAGAGAGTAACTAACACAAATGGAAGAAATGACAAGATAAAAGAACTGAGCAGAAGATTTCAAAAGAGCAGCTTGAGCAGACAAAACCAATTACTATATTGAAATCTGCAAAGACCAGGAATTAGAAAACCAAAAGGAAGAACACACTCAGCATTTCTCAAGCTGAAGAACTGGGGAAAAAAGTTAAGCCTTGAGTTGCAATATGGAAAGATTCTATGGGCAAAATATTGAATGAGTCAGGAAGCATTAAAAGAAGATGGAAGGAATATACAGAGTCACTGTACCAAAAAGAATTGGGCGATGGTCATCTATTTCAGGAGGTGGCGTATGATCAAGAACCAATGGTATTGAAGTCAAAGCGGCCTTGAAAGAATTGGTGAAGAACAATTGCTCCAGGAATTGATGCAATAACCATTGAGATGTTTCAACAAACGGATACTCCGCTTCAACAAACGGATGATCCCACAGAATGTGGAAATTATTGAACAATATCATTAATATCACATGTAAGTAAAATCTTACTGAAAATAATTCAAAAACAGTTGCAGCAGTATATTGAGAGAGAGCTTCCAGAAATGCAAACTGGATTCAGAAGAGGACATGGAAAGAAGGATATCATTGCTGATGTCAGATGGATCTTAGCTGAAAGCAAAGAATACCAGAAAGATGTTTACTTACGTTTTATTGACTATGCAAAAACATTTGATTGTGTGGATCATAACAAATTATGGATAGTATTGAGAAGAATGGGAATTCCAGAACACTTGATTGTACTCATGAGGAACCTGTACACAGATCAGGAGGCTGTCATTTGAACAGAACAAGGGGATACTGCATGGTTCAAAATCAAGAAGAGACTGGATCATGGTTGTGTCCTTTCATCATACTTAATTCCATTTGTACGCTGAGCAATTATTCTGAGAAGCTGGATTATATGAAGGAAAATGTGGCATCAGGATTGGGAGAAGACTCATAGCAACCCTTGATACACAGATAACACAACTTTTCTTGCTGAAAGTGAGGATGACTTGAAGAACTTACTGACAAAGACTAAAGACTACAGTCTGCAGTATGGATTACACCTCAATATAAAGAAAATAGAAATCCTCACAACTGGTGCAATAAACAGCTTCACGATGGATGGAGGAAAGATTGAAGTTGTGAAGGATTTCATATTACTTGGTTCTACAATCAACACCAATGGAAGCAGCAGTCAAGACATCAGACAACGTATTGCATTGGTTAAATCTGCTGCAAAAGACCTCTTTCAAGTGCTGAAGAGCAAAGATGTCTCCTTGAAGACTAAGGTGCGCCTAACCCAAGCCATGGTATTTCAATCACCTCTTATGCATGTGAGAACTGGAAAATGAATAAGGAAGATTGAACAAGAGTTAATGCTTTTGAGTTGTGGTGTTGAGAAGAATGCTAAAAATACCATGGTCTGCTAAAAAAGACTGACAAATCTGTCCTGGAAGAAATGCAGCCAGAATGCTCCTTGGAAGTAAGAATGACCAGACTTCATCTCACCTATTTTGGTTATGTTGTCAGAAGGTACCATTCCCTGAAGAGAGATATCATGCTTGGTAAAGTGAAGGGTCAAGGAAATAGGGGAAGGCCCTAAAAAACATGGATAGACACAGTGGCTGCAATGATGGGCTCAGGTATAACAAGGATCATGAGATTGGCACAAGACCAGGCAGTGTTTCATTCTGCCGTGCATAGGGTCAGTATGAGTCGGAAATGACTCAATGGCCCCTAACAATAATAACTGCCAAAAACATAATTCTAAGTCATCAATTCTTCTTTGGTCTTCTTTACTCATTGTCCAGCTTTCTTATGTATATGAGGCCATTCAAAACACCCTGACTTAAGTCAGGAGAACCTTCATCCTCAAAGTGGCATGTTTGTTTTTAACACTTTAAAGAGCTCGTTTCCAGCACAATTACCGAATCAATGTTGTTTGATTTCTTGACTGCTACTTTCATGGGCATTGATTGTTGATCCAAGTAAAATGAAACCTTCAACAGCTTCAAACTTTTCTCTGTTTATTGTGATGTTGGTTATTGGTCTAGTTGTGAGAATTTTTTTTTCTTTATGTTGAGCTCTACACTTACTAAAGGCTGTGTAGTCTTCAATCTTCATCAATAAATGCTTCAAGTCTGCTTAGATTTCAGCAAGCAAGGTTGCATCAACTATATATTGTAGGCTGTTAATGAATCTTCCTCCAATCCTGATGCTGCATTCTTCTTCATATAATCAGGCTTCTCACATTATTTGCATTTGAGTAAGTAAGGTGAAAAGATAAAACCTTGACACAAAGCTTTTCTGATTTTAAACCACACAATATCTCCTTGTTCTGTTTAAATGACTGCCTTTTGGTCTATGTGAAAGTTCCTTATGAGCACACTTAAGTGTTATGGAATTCCAATTTTTTGCAATGTTATTCATAATTTGTTGTAATCCACACAGTTGAACAGTTTTGCATTGTCAATAAAACACAGGTAAACATCCTTCTGGTATTGTTTGTTTTCACCCAGATCCATCTGATATCAGCAATAATAATCCTCATTCCAAGTCATCTTCTGAATCCATCTTGAATTGCTGGAAGTTCCCTGTTGATATACTACTACAATCATCTTTTAATTATCTTCAACATAATTTTACTTGTGTGTGTAATTTTAAAGGTATTGTTTGATAATTTCAACATTCTATTGGATCACCTTTTTTTTTTTGGAATGGGTACAAATATGGATTTTTTTTCCAATTTGTTGACCAGATAGCTGTCTTCCAAATTTCTTGGCATAGATGATTGGGTACTTCCAAAGGTGCTTCCATTTTTTAGCATATGATCAAGAACCAATTGTACTGATGGAAATAGTTGAAGCTACACTGAAGGCATTGACAAAAACTAGGTTCTAGGGATTGATACAATACCAATTGAGATATTTCAACAAATAGATGTAATGCTGGAAGCACTCACTCATCTGTGCCAAGAAATTTGGAAGATAGCTATGTAGCCAACCCACTGAAAGAGATTCACATCTGTGTCCATTCCAAAGACAGGTGATTCAACACAATGCAGAAATTATCAAACAATATCATTAATATCACATACAAACAAAATTTTGCTGAAAATAATTCAGAAAAGGTTGCAGCTGTACATAGAGAATATCCAGAAATTCAAGCCAGATTCAGAAAAGGACCTGGAATGAAAATAATGATTGTTGATATCAGATGTATCTTGGCTGAAAGCACAGCATATCAGAAAGGTATTTACCTGTGTTTTATTGACTATGCAAATGCATTGGACTATGTAGATCATAACAAATTGTGGATAACATTGCAAAGAATGAGAATTCCAGAACAATTAATTGTGCTCATAAGAAACATGTACACATAGACCAAGAGGTAGCCATTTGAACAGAACAAGGAGATCCTGAGTAGTTTAAAATCACAAAGAGTGTGTATCAGGGTTGTGCTCTTTCCCCACACTTATTCATTCCGTATGCTGAGCAAATAATCTGAAAATGAATTATTGGATACATAATACCATTCATTACAAAGAATGATGCATCAGGATAAGAGGAAGATTCATTAACAACCTGCAATATTCAGATGACACAGTCTTGCTTGCTGAAAACCAAGAAGATTTGAAGCAGTTACTGATGAAGATAAAAGAGTATAGCTTTCTGTATGGATCACACCTCAACACAAAGAAAACAAATCTTACAACTGGATCAATAACCAACATCATGATAAATGGAGAAATGATTGAAGTTGTCAAGAATTTCATTCCACTTGGATCCATATAATCAATGCCAATAGACTCAGCTGTCAAGAAATAGAGTAATGTGTTCCATTGGGCAAATCTGTTGCAAAAGACTTCCTTAAAATTTTAAAGAGTAAAGATGTCAGTTTGAAGACTGAGGTGCACCTAAATCAAGCTATACTGTTTTCAATCATCTCATATGCATGCAACAGCTGGATAATGAATAAGGAAGAATGAAGAATAGTTGATGCATATGAATTACGGTGTTGGTAAGAATATATACCAGGGACTGCCAAAAGAACAAACAAATCTGTCTTGGAAGAAGTACAACCAGAATGCTCCTTAGAACCAAAGATGGTGAGAGTTTGTCTCATACTTTGGACATGTCATCAGAAGGGACCAGTCCCTAGAGAAAGGACATCATTCTTGGTAAAGATGATGGTCAATGAAAAAGAGGAAGTCCCTCAATGAGATGAATTGACACAATGGCTGCAATGATGGGCTCAAGCTTAGCAGTGATTGTGAGGATGACAGAGTGACCAGCAGTGTTTCATTCTGTTGTACATGCAATCCCTGTGAGGTGGGGAACCCTCATAGGGGCACTTACCAGCATCAACAGCAACACCTCTATTTGTGTTACTTCTGGTAGACAGTGAATTTCTAGAAATGTGTCCATTTCTTCTAAGTTTTAAAATGTGTTGCTTTGCATATATTCTGTTAAGATCCTCTTTATGCCAATTGGTTCTGTTGTAATGTCACACATTTCATTTTTTATTATGGTTATTTATGCCTTCTCATTTCTTTCCTTTGTCAAATTGACCATTGGTTTCTTAATTTTATTATCTTTTCAAAGAATCACCTTCTAGTTTTGTTGTTTCATTCTCTTGTTTTTCTATTTCATTTATTTCTGCTCTCATCATTATTATTTCCTTCCTTCTAGTGAGTGTGCACTTTATTTGCTGTTCCATTTCTATTTGTTCAAGTTGTCAGGTTAGGACATTGATTTTGGACTTCTTTTTTGATGTTTGCATTTGTTGCTATACATATTTCCTGTGAGCACTGCTTTTGCTGTGTCCTAGAGGTTTGTTATGTTGTATCTTCATTCTCATTTGATACTTAGAATTCTTTTAAATTTTATTTTTAATTTCTTCTATGACCAAATAGTTTATAAGTAATGTGTTATTTACTTTCCATGTGTTTAATGTTTTTCCTTGGTCTGTGATGGATTTTTTTTTATTGTATTACTGTCAGAGGAAATGGTTTTTATTATATTAATGTTTTTGTATTTATTGAAGCTAAATTTGTGGTGTAGAATATGATCTGTTCTGAAGAATGATCTATGCACATTGGAAAAAAATGTATACTGTGCTGCTGTTGGGTGGTATATTCTGTACATGTCTAACAGATGAAGTTGTTTGACTGTATTATTTAGATCTTCAAGATCTTTATATAATTTGTTTCAAGTTCTGTCTATCATTGAACATGGTATGTTAACAACTCCTAATTATTTTTGTAGAACTGTCTGTCTTGCTTTTCAATTCTGTTACGAGGTTTTTTTTTTTTTTCGTATTTTGGAGCCCTGTTATTGGACATGTAAATATTTCTTATTGCTATGTCTTCTTGGTAAATTGTCTCTTTATTCTTGATATACTGCTCTTCTTTTTCTCTTACAATGGATTTTGACTTAAAATCTATTTTATCAAAGATTATTATTGCTGCTACTACTCTTCTTTGGTTACCATTTGTTTGATATAATTTCTCATCCTTTGATTTTTAACTTATTTATGTCTTTGTGTCAAGGTGTGTCTCTTGTTGGCAAAATATTGATGGGTCATGTTTTTTATGCCATTCTCCGCCTCTTGACTGGTGCATTTAATCAATTCATATTCAATGTGATTAATAATAGGTAATAATTCACTGCTGTCATTTTGTCATGCATTTTTGTGATTTTAACAATTTCTCTGTTCCTCTTAATTTTCTGTGCTGAGTTATTTCTGTTTATGGATTTTCTTTTCCTAAGGATCATTGTTTTTTTGTTTTGTTTTGTTTTGTGATTGTCTACTGAGTCTTTTTCATTTTCTTCTTCTTAGTTTTGGTGAGTAAACTTATTACTTTTCTTTGTGGTTACCCTGAAATTTGCCCTTATCCTCTTAAATTTAAACCAATCTGTTAAATCTTGGAATTACCTTGACTTCCCCTCCATGTGAAAAGTCTGTAACTACATCTTTTATTCCTCTTTTTTTTGTTTTGTTTTGAAGTTGTTGTCATTTACAACTTAAAATCTCTGTTCCCTGTAGTTAGTTTTATTTTACTTTTGTGAAATCTCTATATGGCTTAGTATCTAGATGATGTTGTCATATGTCTTTATCTAGGGTTGTTGTCTGATAGCATCAGTTCTCTGTCTGAAGGATTTTCTTTAATATTTCTTTTAAAGTCTGGTCTGATATTTACAAATTCCCTTAATTTCTGTTTATCCAGGAGTGTCTTAGTTTCACCATTGTTTTTGAAAGATAATTTTGCTGGACATATGATTTTTGGTTGGCAATTCTTTTCTCTTTTATATATGTCACCCCACTACCTTCTTGCCTGCAACATTTCAGATGAGAAATCAGCACTTAGTCTTCTTGGTGCCCCTTTGTAAGGGTATTTCATATTTTATACTTTTTTTCAGGATTTGTTCTTTGTCTTTTGTTTTGAAATGTTTGATTATGATATGTATTGGTGAATTTCTTTTGGAATTTAACCTGTATGGAGTTTTTTGGGCTTCTTGGATGGAAAATTCTCCTCTTTCATGATATTTGGGAAGTTTTCTTCCAATATATCTTCAAAAATTCTCTCTGTACTCTTATTTTCTCCTCTTCTTCTGGAATTCTTGTTGCATATAAATTATTCCACTTGGTAGTGTCCCACATAACTTTTGTGCTTTCTTCATTTTTCTTCATTCTTTTTCTAATTGTTCTTCAAATTAACCAAAAAACCCAAACTCATTGATGTCAAGTCTATATCAACTCATAGAGACCCGTCCTTGTGTTTCCAAGGTGGTATCTCTACAGAAACAGATTGCTCAGTCTTCCTTCCGAGGAGTGGCTGGTAGGTTTGAATCACCAGCCTTCTGATTAGCAGCCAAATGCCTTAGGCAATACATGACAAGAGCACCCAGGAATTTGTCCTCTGTTTCACTGATTCTTTCTTCTACACATTAAATTCTATTTCTGTGACCTTCCTTTGTGTTATTCATTTCTGATATTGCATTGTTAATTTTCTGACTTTCTAGTTATTTTTGTATGATTTCTAATTGTTGAGTCTGTCATTTTGTTCTTATTTTTCTCAATTTTCTTCTGTGCTTTTCTTCATTTGAAGATCCTAAGTATAAATCTTTTGAATTCCTTCTCATGTAGTTTTATTATAGTTTATTCCTCAGGAAGATTTTATTTCCTTTTATTTTGCTCTCTTGCATGAGACTTCTTATCCTGTTTCTTCATATTATTTGTTATTGTTGTCTGCTGTCTCTGAGACTTTATGATGTTATTTTATGTGTGTACTTATTAATTCATTGTATCTGTGTTTATTTTGTACTGATTTTTTGTTTTGTTTTGATTTATCATGGCTTTTAAGGTGAGTGTGCCCTATTGATCACCAGCCTGGCAAACATGGGAAATCTCACTACCTGTCACTGGGTAGGTGGTGTGGCAGCAGGGTGTAGCAGAGTGGACATGTGCCACTGGTAGTCATCAGTTTGGTGGTACAGAAGCATGTGATGCCACTTGTTGGTTGGTTAGGCAGTAGGGGTGGCAGGCAGCGTAGATACTCACCCCCACCAGTCATGTGTCTGGTGACACAAGACAATTGCTGCTACTCATTGAATTGGTAAAGTGGTGGGGGTATAGTGAGGTGTAGGCACACACTTTTCCAGTCATGTAATATGATTTTACTTTTAATAATATTTCATATTTTCACTTAATGGATACTATTTAATTTTCTTATTTTAAATGATTTCATATAAAAGCAGAATAGATATTGATTTTAAAAATACTTTCTTCTGACAATGTATACATGACCCTTGCATTGACATTGTATTGGAATCTATAAGCCATAATGATGATAATAAGTTTCAATAAAAAATATCTTCCACCTTGCTAACAGGGTAATAACATCTTTGCTGGCATTCATGACATGCTGTCTCAGTGATGCTGCCAATGAGGGTATTGCTTAGTTTATTTTTGTTTGTTTGTTATTTATTTTAAGAGTTTGTTTTACATTCAATGTTACATGTACATGTAGTTTCACTCTCCATTTACTATGCCCAACCCTAACTCAGTCTTCTCTCCTCCCTGCCACCCACCCCCTGTGCCCCTCATAGTTATGCACTCCTGTATGTCCTGCATTACCTCTGTGTGAATGTTGCCCCTCTGGTGCCCTGTGGTCTATTGCTCCAAGGAATGTATTTCCATAGAGTATGTTCATATGTCACCCTGAGTTGAGTGGTCTCCATGTAAATCATGTTAACTATTGGGCTCAGAGCCAGCACCTGGGAGTGAGTTTTATTCCAGGTGCAGAATGTATTCCAGGGGCACAGTATTGGGGGTCTCATCAGACTCCATCTGACCAATATTTCTAGTCATTGTTGAGTTTTGGAATTTGTTCCACGTTTTTCCTCCCACCCTATCAAGGATCTCCAGATTTGATCCTTTCCTGAGTGGTTGGCACTGGTAGCCAGGCACCATCTCATTCTTTTGGTCTCAAGGGGCATGATGTCCTAGGGCTGATTGCTTCCAATGCCTTTGTTTTTTTTTTTTTTTGCATTCTTCTTCACTTCTGATGCTAGGAGACCATTAGGTGCATCTCAGATGGTTGCTTGAAAGCTTTTCAGACCCCAGTCACTACTCAACAATGTGGGTTGTGGAACGAAGCTTTTTTATGTATTTTGTTGTGCTGATTGAGTGTGGTGTCCCCCAGTACTATGGTCCTGAGACAGTAGATCCCTTGGATTTCTCTTCTATAGTGTTTGGGTATCTGTGAGGAATTGCTCTGTGTCTGTCTTATATTGTTTCTGTAAGGATTGCAGGTATTTTGTATCACTGGCATCTGTGCAAGATTAGCCTGTGCTGAATCTATCCTTGGTTTAGAATATACTCCTATTCACTGACCCCCATCTGGTCCTCTCAGGTGTTTATGTGTTTATCTGTAGCCTGGTGTTTGGTGTTAATGGTAATGCAGTATTTTGGGCACACTGGTTTGTATTAGCATTTGTTGTCTATCTCCTATATACACAATTCAGTGTCCTCCTTTTTCCTAATGTTGTTATGGTGGTCTCAGCCTCTTTCCATATATCCCTCCCCTTACCCATGTCAGCATGTGGGCTCCAACTAGCCTGAAATTAATCCCTCCCCTTCCCTCTTCGCCCCAGTAACCTACAATGTGAGTCCCCTTTCACAAGCAAATCCTTCTTTGTCTTTTTATAGTAATGGGATCATACAATACTTTAGCTTCCCATGATCACCAGAGTTCTTTAGTTTGCCACTCCTCTCTGAAGAGCTAGCCTTTACTTCTGCTTAGCCCTACAGCTTATCTATGGATTCCAGCAATGCCTGCTATCTATGATCTTCCTCACTGTTGTCAGAGGTCCTTTAAAGTAGCCATTACCAGTTACCTCCTCCCCATGAAGTTAGGCTCTTCCATGGAGTTGGGTATTTATCTGTTCTCTGTCCTCCCAATAAGCCTCCATTACTTCCCATCCAGAATGGCTGAGGGAGAATAAAGTTGAACTGATGTCAAGAACCTGAGCAGAGAACAGAAAGCCAACTTTTCTGTACTCCCAGTAAGGAAAGGGTGGAGTGCCAGGAGGAGGAAAATCACCATTTTATACATGTATCCCCTGTAGCTACAAGAAATAGGCACAAATTAGTATTTTCATGGGTTAGCCAAGCACAGATGTGAGCTGGCTTCTTTACTTCAGAATGTCCCGTACCATCTATTATGTTGAATAAGATGTACATTTGCAAAGGAGTTTATGCACAAATTTTCAAACATTTATTTATCCCTAGATTTGTGCTTTTTTTTTTTTTTTTGTGAAGCATATTAGGGAGCACTATTTTGAGGACTCTAATTTAGGAAATTCTAAAATAAAGAATTGCTTTACCTCACCAGAGGTTGTCATTGGATAGCTAACTTCAACTTAGAATATGAACTAATACAAATTATTTGATGGCACAGAATTCATGGAAGTCCAAAACATAGCTGTTCTTTCTAGTGCTATTCCACTGTATGTCTTCAATGATGAAACAATTACATCTTCCTGTTTTTCTGGATAAAGAAAAGAAATTGATTCTGACACATGGCTAACTAAGAATCAATAGTATTTGATCTTATGCAATTCACTGGTGATTTGCTCAATTACCTCTTACAGAAATGTGTTATTTGCTCTGTAGGATGTAGAGTCGTTTTGACTTAAGTGCAATTCAGGGATAAGAGCTCAGTTTTCCTTATCAGTGAAAGTATTTCTTTTTATTCTTATTATTATTTACAATAGTAATAAATGACAGCATACCAATAATTGTTGATGATAAGTCAGCATTAAAAAGCTTTTAGTTTAAACTTATAATTTTCTTGATAAAGAAACAGGTTTTTAATTGTCAGGTTCTTTATCTCTCCATGAAATATGAACTATCTTAACAACACATCTGAACAGAAGCAAGGTCAAGGTGAATGCAAATCCTTTTTAATTTGACTTGTTTGGTAATAATACGTTGTCAAAATAGCATAAATCGTTGTAAGAAAGCATATTTTTATAGTAAAACCAAAGTTTATGCAAGCAGAAACATGTAAAAATCATCAAACTGCTTCCTGAAATTCAGTAACCATTAAGAAAAACATTTTGGGAATAGGTAGTATTGATGGTTGCAGGACGTTGAGAATGTAATAAATGTACTCACTTGAATGCTTAATTTTTAAAAAAAAATGCAATAAATTAAAATAAAAATGAATGTTTCCTGAATGCTGTTTCATTTCATTTTCAGAAGCTAAGAAATGCTATGGACCTGGTCTTTGCAATGAAAGGCTAGAAATAACAATGGAGCTCTGGTAGCATAGTGGCTAAAGCACTTGACTGCTAACCAGAAGGCTGGCGGTTCAAACCCACCAGCCACTCCTCGGAAGGAAGGTTGGGCAATCCTACTTCCGTAGTGATACTGCCTCGGAAACCCAAGGAGGGGTCGCTATGAGTCGGGGCCGACTCGACGGCACATAACAACAACAACAACATTGTATTACTTGGAGCTCTAGTGGCATAGTGACTAAGGCATTTGACTGCTAATCAGAAGGTTGGTTGGTTCAAACCCACCAGCCGCTCTGTAGAAGGAAGATGGGGCAATCTACTTCTGTAAAGATTTACCGCCTTGTAAACACAATGGCAGTCACTATGTGTTGGAACCGACTGGATGGCAGTGAGTTTAGTTTTGGTTTATTGTATTACTCTCGGGAGGAGGTGATAAAACAATGTAGAAAACAAAAGCCTCATTAAACATTAACAGTAGTGGTGCAATGAAAGGATCATGGACTTCCATGTATACCCAATGACATGTACAAAATTCGAAAGAGCACCACTGTATATAATAATTGTTTGTGAAAAGTACACAAACAACGACCAACAGTATAACCTAACCAAACCAAATCCATTGCAGCTGAGTCGATTCTGACTCCTAGCAGCCTTACAGGACACAGAAAAACTGCCCTACAGGGTTTCCAAGGCAATAATTTTTAAGTAAACAGACTCACACATCTTTCTTCCATGGCACAGCTGGTGGATTCAAACCACCAACCTTTTGGTTAGCAGTGAAACACTTAACTACTACATCATTAGGGCTCCCTAACAATGTAGCAGATAAATATTTTATAGTACAGCTAGGCATTGGAATATTTTAGAGCAATAACAATGAATGAACTATAGATAATGGAGCAACATGGGCCAATCTCATAGATAAAACAGTAGATAAAATAAGTCAGACACTAGAGAGTACGTTTCATGTTTGTGCATGTGTAAAATTACATACTGAACCAAACTCTCTACCCTAAGAGTGGATTCTGACTCATAGTAACCCTATAGGATTATAGAGTTTCCAAAGGTGGAATCTTTATGGATATAGACTGCCATGTCTTTCTCCTCCTGTGTAACTGAGTTCTAACTGTGGGGCTTGGGTTAGCAGCTGACTGCCTTAACCACTGTCCCACCAGCATTCCTGAAATTTACTTAAGACATTAATTAATTATGGTACTGAAAGTCAAAATATCATTTTACTTTGAAGAGAAGGGGAAGGCAATGATTTAGAGAGGGTGATAAGGTAAAGGGTATCTTCTGGAGTGTTGTCAGCATTCTCTTCTTTGATCTGGACTGTGCTTAAAAGGATGTGTTCATCTGGTGATAATCTATTTGATGTACTTTCTGTAGACATGTTATGTCTTTTAAAAAGTTTAAGCAACCTTTATCCTCAAAAACACAAAAGACAAGGGTTTGGAGGACAGGCTATCTGATTTCAAATCCTGAATTTGCCAATCATTAGCTTCTGTGGCCTTTAGCAAATTATTTAACTCTTGGAATCTTGGTTCTTCATTAAAATGAAGTTTAATATGACTATCTGGGATTTTGTCAAAAGGATTTAATTATATTCGATATAGCAATTGCCTTCCACTTAGTGAGTCTTCTGTAAAATTAATAAAAGTCATCTCCTCCCCACACACAATTTTTAAAGTTAATTTATGAAAGTGTACTGGTAGCCATGAGAAGAAAGACTGCATATTGCTCAAGGTGGAAAAACAAAAGCAGTCACACTATTCTGCTTTTTGAAAAATATTTAACTTCTAAACATTTATACTTTGGATTCACAGATGGATTGAGAAAACAAATTCAACATATACTTGCTTATAGCTGTTATTTCTTGATTATAAACCATCTGCCATGCCAATCAGAAGACACAAAGAAGGTCTTGATTACAAAAACGAACAACTTAAGAAATCTAAGCTAAAAAACTCAATTAGACTTATAGACCACACTGATATATCAATTTGATTCATTTTAACATTGATTTTAATATTGATCAGTCAATTAGCTAACACTACATAGATTCAATCAAATCAAACTCTTCACTCCCGGGTGAATTTCCACCCTAGATATACTGAATCCGAATTTATGCTTTAGCAAGAATCACCTAGGGATCTTATTAAAATGTAGATTCTGATTCAGTCTATCTGGGATAGAAATACAAATTCTCAGCAAGGGGTTGAAGAGCAGTGAATCGGTTCAAAGTCTTGCACAAATGAGATATGCCCTTCTCAGTGTATCATATTAGTGGGTACATCATGTTGATGTGTCATTTAACCTTCATCATTTGCTTAAAGTGGAAACTACCAGCTTTCTCCACTGTGGATTTCCTGGTATTCTTTTGCAATTAATAAATATTTGAAGAAGGACACCTTGAGACTGCAAATATTCTTTTTCTCTTTACATTTTCATCCACTTCTTTTATAATCCATTAGTGGATCTTGACTGTAGCAATTATTACTGTAGTATGCTAGTGATAATATTCTGTTGTCTCCATTTCTTCTGTATTTATTAATTGAAATTCTGCCTGGAAGTGAGATTTCTAAGTCATGTATGGGGCATATTTGGGACCTATTTTGTTTGTATGAATCTTCCAAACTGTAGTGTGCCTAAGGCATTTGACTGCTAACCAGAAGGCTGGTGGTTCAAACCCATCAGCCACTCCTTGGAAGGAAGATTGGGCAATCTACTTCTGTAGTGATACTGCCTCAGAAAACCAAGGAGTGCTCACTATAAGTCAGATCTGACTTGATGGCAGTGAGTTTGGAGTTTGTTTTTTATATCAATTTACAAGGAATTCTGGTGGCATAGTGAATAAGACATTTGACTGATAACCAGAAGGTAAGTGGTTCAAACCCACCACCTGCTCTGTGGAAGGAAGATGGGGCAATCCACTTCTGTAAGATTTACAGCCTTGGAAACCCAGTGGAGGTTGCTACGGGTCAGAATTGAGTTGATGGCAGTGAGTTTGGGTTTCCTTTTTTTTTTTAGTGTATATCAATTTACAGTCCCCCTGCCCCCACACGACAATGTATGAGTCTAGTTTCTCTATATCCTCACCAGCATTTGGTATCGTTGGTCCCTTCCCATTCTTTCCTTTCTTTCCCTTTCTCTAGCCTTCCCTCATTGAAGACATATTTCATGTCTGTTACTGGGTTTTTCATTTTTAACATTTATGTTTTATTATTTCTTACAGTTTATACCCCTGTATTGAAATTATCTGATCTTGTATGCTGTACACCTTTTCCATCTTAGCAGAGGTCAGCACATCTTACTTGTAAACGAGGTGTTCCTCAAAGAACATCTCTTGCCAAGCTCTTGTCCATCTCCCTATCATGTTTCAGGTGTGTTCTGCTATTATATATTACTCAATACTTATTAGCTGATCATTGGAGGGTGTGGTAGTTAAGTTTGTGCTTCAACTTGGCTGGGCCTAGTTGAGTGGCTGGGCAGCTGGCTATAGTATTTCCCATGATGAGACTGGTAATCAACTCCATGGTAGAATCTACTGTAAGCAGCTGAGTAGCTGCCTTAGAGATGTGGTCTGCTGTCTGTATGTAAGGAGAAGCCTTGGACACTTGAACCCTGCATGTAACCATGTTATTGTTCAGCAGCCTGCCATGCTCTGCCAACCTTGGGACTTTCAATGGACTTGAATTAATTGTCTGCCGTGTGGTTTGGTAACATTGGGACTGTGCCTTTTTACTTGTTAACCTTGGGCTTGTCAGCCTCATCAGCCAGCAGCTGTCTGAGTGAAGAAAATCCTCTAGCTCCAGTGGGCCGGGAGCAGGAGGCAGAGCTGAAGCCCAAGGTTGAGGGGCTTTCACTCAGCACCTAGAGGCTGGCACTTTGAACTAGGACTTAAAGCCTCCAAATTGTGAGAGAATAAACTCATGTTTGTTCAAGCCATCCCATCTGTATTATATTCCTGTCAGAGCAGCACTAGGTAACCAGGACAGAGGCCACTGGTGGGGTGTCTTTTCTCCTGTTCTGATTAAACCTTGGTTTACTCTGGCATTGTGTTCTTGGATCTCAAGGTTGTGGGTTTTGTGTATTTCTGCTCCTCCTCCAATTATAGTTCTAGGCTCTGTATCTGTTCTTGAATGTTCCTCAGGGACATATTTCTTTCTTTTTCTTTTTTCTAGCCCAGCTGCAATTATGTTTCACCAGTACCCAAAAGACATTTATTGCTGTCCCCTCACAGATAAAAGGTTTTCTTTTCATAGTAGAGAGATGAGGATGATACATTTGGAAAAATATTTATTTTTGTCTGCAAAGGCTGCTGTTCCCCTCCCACATGTTTGCAATGCAAGGAATCATTTCTTAATACTCTTTATAATCTTTAAGGGGGAAAAGAAAACAAACTCACTGCCGGCGAGTCGAACCTGACTCATAGCAAACCCTCCTTGGGTTTCCGAGGCAGTCTCTCTACAGAAGTAGATTGCCCAACCTTCCTTCTGAGGAGTGGCTGGTAGGTTTGAACGGCCAGCCTTCTGGTTAGCAGTCAAATGCCTTAAGCACTATGCCACCAGAGCTCCTGATAAACTGTCCTCTAATAAAGAAAGGTGGCATTCATAAAGAAAATGCATGCAAGAGGACACAGATCTCCCAACTGCTTAGCCCCCAAGAGCTTCTTAATCTCTTGCCACTGTACATTTGGCCGCTAACAATTCACCAACTACCCTACCTAAGTGCTTCTTACCAGTATTTGGTTCATCAATCCCAAGCAAACCATTGCTTGTGCTTCACTTCTTCCAGAAGACACCTGTCTCCCCAGAGATTTTGATTGCCTTATGACCTAAGCTGTCTGATAATGCCAAGAAAATCATGAAATTACAGTTCATCTAACTTTTCTGTTGTAAAGATCAGAGTGATACTCTTTCCTGCTCTCTACAATCCTCAGCATAAATGAGAAATCACTAATTTTAATTTTAACGTTTGGATACAATGTAGATAAAGAATGATACCAAATGTATTTATAATTATTTGAGGTGACCAGGTACAGAGACAGGTTGCAATAACACATGGGTTTTATGTCAATTTTTTTGGCCAGATCAGATACTTTACCAAGATATCAGCTTTCTGAAGGGAGAGTACTGGAGAATGAGTCAGTAAAGTTAATTCAAGCATGCTATTTGATCCAACTTTATGAATGGTATTCTTTACATAAGCACAGAATTTTGATATGGATATTGTGTGAGCATAAGGCCAATATTCAAATGATTGAAATCTAGAAGGCTTTTGTGTCTCCTCCCTACGCCTTTGAATCTGGTGAGGTACATTTTCAGCTGCTGTTCATTCCTGAGAATCAGGATCCAACTGTAGATACACATAAAAAGGCAATAAAAAGGTCCACACAACAGAACAGAATCCTACTGTAAGGACCTAGCAGAGTATCGAGCATGTACTGAGTATCTAGGGAATGTTAAAGAATATTACTATCAGTATTACAAAATGGCAATTGTCTTTGTCTGTTTATGTGTCTATCTTCTCTATTAAATAATGAGTTCCTTGACAAAAGGGATTGCATCTTAACTGTCTTTGCATCTAAAATACTAAACATAACACCATCTACATATTGAGCACTTGATCAATATTCCAAAAAAAACTCACTGCTGTTGTCATATCCAACTCATAGCAATCCCTCCTTGGGTTTCTGAGACAGTATCTCTATGGAAGTAAATTGCCCAATTTTCCTTCTGAGGAGTGACTGGTGGATTTGAACCACCAGCCTTCTGTTTAGCTGTCAAGTGCCTTAGACACTACACCATATTGGTTAATTATAAAAACAAACCAATGAATTAATGATATACTCAATTTTTTTTTTTTTTTTTTTTGTCTTTTTGCCTCTACCAAATACTCTATGTAGGTAGGCATCTGTCTTGTTCTTAATTCTGGCCCAGTGTGTGATAATGCATCTAGTAAATTACATATGCTCAATAAATATTGATTATTGGAAACAGTCTCTATAGACAAGTTTCCTTTGTTTGCCTGTCTTTAAATGGCCAAAAATAGTTGAATTAGTGTTTGAATCTGTATGGTATTCTAGATCCATCATCAACTAAAAAATGCAACTCTCATTTGGATTTGTTTGGTGTTGTAATTGATTGCTATTCTTCAAACGATGTGTGATGTGTTATTTCTACAGACAGGGTTGCTTGTTACAGAACAGATATGTTTAGGGAGTCAGGATAGCTCAACCACAGAAAGTTTGCAATAAGCTAGGTAGGTCAGAATTCCTTGGAAAAAATCCTTTACAGGTTTCACATATGAAGTTCACATTCTCATTAAACATAAGGTTGGCAGTACTCAATTCTACCTTACTGAGCTTCTCCAACATTCTAATTTGAAAAACTCATAAGAACAATTGACAACACCTCAATGGAAGCAGATAGTAGAAAATTTGAAGAACTTAGCATTTATTTTAGATGAGTTCATAATATAATTGAAGGAACATGGGATATATCCTTCAAATGATATTACAGGCTAAGTTACATGAAAAAAAAATAGTGTTTGAACAGCATCTAAAATGTCCAGCTATCCCAAATTCTGACAGCAGGGGGAAAATTAGTACAAATTTTTGTCAACAAAGAAACAAAAATACAAGCAAATATGAAAGTACAGAATAAATTTTTTAAAAAAATTAAGACTCTAATTTTGTCCACCTTAAGCCATTGGATAGCAATGAGTAATTAAAGAACCTGGGGTTATGATTTCAAAAGATACATTCTCTGGAATCACAGGGCTGAAAAGTGAAAATGTAATTTAATAAACACCTGAGACAGTGATTTACTTGAATAGTAAGCAAAATCATTAATGTAGAAGAAATTTATTTGGAGACTTAAATGAATAGAATTGGATCTTGACTATTTTCATTTGTGGTAGACATTTAAGATCTCTTCTCACTATAAAGTTGCAAACTTTCATGAACCATTATAAACTTTCCTTAAAATCTGCAGGAAAAATTAGATCAAATCCTGTCTGTATTTTATATATTGCAGAATCTCATAGCAAGCATTCTGACAGATGCTAAAGAAAATCAGACCCAACAGGTTAGCAATGCTTGAGTTTAAGAAGTCACCCCTAAGTGCTCTTTCTACCAGCCTGACTCTCTTTGCATTCCAAAGGGAGAACAATGCCATCTATTGCAGCTGCACAAGCTGTGTGAAATATCACAATAAAAGAATGCCTTGCTCCTTGCAGAATAGCCTGAGATCAGTGTATTCTATGGAGAAAGGAAGCATAATTATTTTACCATGTGTTTATTTACTAAAATGTTTTTATGAAGAGCTAATTTCCCCATGGAACCAGTTCCTGAAGAAAGTTCTTAATCCATTTTCATTGATAACATGTCTCATTTTATCTTATGTATAAGACTATAGCTTTGCAGCCAGTCACATATTTTATGACCTTTTTGCAGCTGTTTGATTCAAATACTACTGAGTTTGGTTTCTTTCTTTTTTTTTTTTTTTCTCCCTGAGTACCTTTTCCCCTCTTTTAAATCTGTCAAAGAAGGTGTAAATACTTCTTGTTCTATTTATTTAAGCTGAATCTTTCATTAGGAGTGAGACCACATGCCTGGAATTTCACACATTTTCCACTCTCACAGATGAATCTTTCAGAGAATCTTAATTTGGAGTTAAATAAGGAACTACAGGGGAAGATGAGGGATCCTTGAAAATAAAACCCATTGCCCTCAAGTCATATCCGACTCATAGCGATCTCTCCTTGGGCTTCTGAGGCAGTGTCACTATGGAAGTAGATTACCCAACCTTCCTTCTGAGGATTGACTGGTGGGTTTGAACTACCAGCTTTCTGGTTAGCAGTCAAATGCCTTAGGCACTATGCCACCAGAGCTTCCTTGAAAATACATTGGAGAATAAATAGCCAGTCAATGTGAATGGTCAAAAACAAGGAAGGAGCCCACTGACTTCCGTCCTAGAAACAAATTTGGCTTTTTTAGTTGGGGAGTTTAAGGCAAGGGCTGAAGTTCACTGAGCCCCACTCTTCTTTACTGGGAAAAAATGAAACAAAATAACACAAACAACTGAGATTTTGTTAAAGTTTGAAATATTGTAAATGGCTATGTTGTCATCTTATTGATGTTTATTATTATTGCTTTATCACTGTCATTATTATTCATTGTACTTTATGCAGATCAAGATGTCACAATGATTTATTCATTCTATAATCATGAGTGCAAACTTGTACCTAACATTGTTCTAGGTTCTGCGGTCAGAGCAATGACCTCTCATGCAACTCCAGAGAGAGAGGTAGGTGATAAACATGATATGTCAGGTGTCATTAAGTGCTATAAAGAGAAAAAGAAAAAAAAAAGGGTAGGATAAGGAGACTGATTGAAGAGGGTGCCATTTTGGATTAAGTGGACAGCAAAGATCTCTGTGATGAGATGGCACTTGAGAAAGGATCACAAATAAGTGAGAGAGTGACTTATTAAAGAGTGTTCTGGCAGAGGCAATGGCACTTACAAAGGCCAGAGCATGATTTGCATATTTTAGGAAGAACAAGGAAGTTACTAGTAGGAGCAAGGTAAGCAAGGAACAATTTGGTAGAAGATAAAGTCAGAAAGTTAGCAAGGGGCAAGATGACGTAGGGCCTTGTAAGCCAAAGTAAGGAGTTGGGATTTTATTCCAAGAGAGATGGAAACCGGAGGAGTGATATTACCTCACACTGATCTTTTCATCTATTTTGTAGAGAAGAGATTCCCAAGGGGAAAGGGTGGAAACATTTATAAACAAAAGACAAGATGACAGGTGATGGAAGCAGTGGAGGAGATGGTGACAGTGATTAGATTCTGAATATATTTTGGAGGCAGCGCACATAGAATATGCTGTAAGACTGCATTATGGGCATGCAAGCAAAAGTTGTCAACTTACATTGCTGTCTACAAAAATCATAGGTAGATAATTTAAAATGACTTATCCAACCTATATCATGTGTTGGTCCTAAGACAGATACTAGGTTTAGTTTACTTTAATTGTACTTGATTTTACTTTTACTTATTTTATTTTAATACTTGAGGTTCTCAGGTGAGAAAAGTGAATGAATCGTATGACTGCCTTTGGAATATTATCATATAATATTTATTTTATTTCAGCAATTTAACCATTTCATCTCTGATCTCAGTTTTCTTTTCTATCTGTCCCCCCAATACCCAATAAAATATATCTGATATTTGTTCTTATATATTTATCTTTGAAAAACATGATATTGTTTATAAATCTGTGCTTAAAGCTTTTATATAAATGCTATCTGGCATAGTGGCTAAGGCACTTGACTGCTAACCAGAAGGCTGGTGGTTCAAACCCACCAGCCGCTCCTCGGAAGGAAGATGGGGCAATCTACTTCCGTAGTGATACTGCTTCGGAAACCCAAGGAGGGGTCGCTATGAGTTGGGTCTCACTCGATGGCATGTAACAACAACAACAACAATCATGCAGTAGATTATATTTATTTTCTCATTTCCTTTTTGGCTCAAAACTGTTTTAAAGAATTTATTTATGTTGCTTTATCAGCTTTTATTTCATTGTTTTTGACTAGTGAGGAGCATTCCGTACAGTATATAAACCAGATTTAACTGGTACATTTGCTTTGTTTCCTGGTGCTCCTTCACAGTTAATGGTGCTCTGTGGAGTATCCTTTCACATGTCTTTTATGGTTCTTTTTTCTAGGGGAATGACCAATAATTTGTTTACATACTATTTTGCATCATAATCACAATAAATTATATGCAATTAACAGTTATTTCAAATTTGTAACAGAAAAAAATAGTGTGTGCTCAATTTTTAAAGGCTAAATAAAGTTTGTTTTTATTGATATAAGACAATTTAGAAGATTATAAAATGGTTCTTTGGAAATTAATTATTGAGGACAAGAGTGATGCCTAGAAAATAAAATGAAAACAAATGATTAATTTATGAGAATGGAAAAAAAGTGAATGATAGATAGTGACAATCATGATAAGTTCTGGAATTAAAAGACATTGAGACTCAGGCCTGTTCCTTAGCTGAGCATTTCCACTTCACAGAAAAGGTTATTAACTCTATCCAGATCAAGAAATTAAAGAACCACTGAACTGACATCCAGTGACTTTCCAACTAACTCTGTACAGTAAATTACCAGTATCAATATTTCAATCTTATGGCATTACATTTCTTATTTATGTAAGTTCCTCTAAAACTTATAATAACAAACTTAAATGGCAACCAACTCACTGCTGTCAAATTGATTCGACTCATAGTGACCCCTTCTTGGGTTTCTGAGGTGGTATCTCTACAGAAGTAGATTGCGCAATCTTCCTTCCCAGGAGTAGCTGGTGGGTTTGAACCGCCAGCCTTCCAGTTAGCAGTCAAATGCCACCAGAGCTGCCTTACATACCCTCAAAAAATCCTAATCATATTTTGGGTTTAAATTATATACTTTGCATCATTTGAATTGATCTAGTGACTTTGAAGGATATACTACAATATCAACAAAACTGACATTATTAGATATTATTGTTGTGGTTGTTAGGGGCATTGAGTCGGTTCTGAATCATAGCAACCTATGTACAATAGAAAGAAATACAGCTTGGTTCTGATGCCATCCTCAAACAATTGGTTTGAGTCCATCAATCATAGGCTTGAACACAGTTTCAGCCACTGTCAATCCATCTCTTTAAGGGCCTTCCTCTTCTCACTGACCCTCTGGTTTACCAAGCATGATGTCCTTCTCCAGGGACTGGAGCCACCTGATAACATATCCAAAGTATGTGAGATAAAGTGTCACAATCTTTGCTTCTAAGGAATATTCTGGCTGCATTTCCTCCAAGATAGATTTGTTTGTTCTTCTGGCAGTCCATGGCATATTGTATATTCTTTGCCAACACTATAACTCAGAGTCATCAATTCTGCAGTATTCCTTATACATTGTTGAGCTTTTGCATACATATGAGGTGACTGAAAATACCATGGCTTGGGTCAGATGCACTTTAGTCCACAAAGTATCTTTGTTTTCTAACACTTTAAAGAATTCTTTTACAACAGATTCATCCAAAGCAATACATCATTTGATTTCTTGATTGCTGCTTCCATTGGTGTTGATTATGTATCTAAGTTAAATGAAATCCCTGACAACTTCAATCTTTTCTCTATCTATAATGATGTTGCTTATTAATCCTGTTGTGAAGATTTTTGTTTTCTTTATATTAAAGTGTAATCCATTCTGAAAGCAGTCATCTTTGATCTTCTTCATCAAGTACTATAAATCTTCTTCACTTTCAGTAAGCAAAATTGTGTCATCTGTATATCACAGGTTGTTAATGAGTCTTCCTTCAATCCTAATGCTGCATTCTTCTTCATATAGTCTGGCTTCTTAGACTATTTGCTCAGCACACAGATTAAATAAATATGGTGAAAAGATACAACCTTGACACACACAGTTCCCAATTTTAAACTATGTAGTATCCTCTTGTTCTGTCTGAATGACTGCCTCTTGGTCTACGTATAGGTTCTACATGAGCACAATTAGGTGTTCTGGAATTACCTCTTTACAATTTTATCCATAATTTGTTATGATCCACAGAGTTGAATGCCTTCACATAGTTAATAAGGAACAGGTAAACATCTTTCTTGTGTTCTCTGTTTTCAGCCAAGAATGTTTCTGGCATTAACAATGATATCCCTTATTCCATGTCCTCTTCTGAATCTGGCTTGAATATCTGGCACTTCTGCTATAATGCTTTTTGAATTATATTCAGCAATATTTTATTTACATGTGATTTTAATTTTATTATTCAATAATTTCAGCATTTTGTTAGATCACCTTTCTTTGAAATGTGTACAAATATGAATTTCTCGCAGTCAATTACCCAGGTAGGTGTCTTGCAATTTTTTGGGGCAGAGATAAGTGAGTACTCTCAGCATTTCATCCATTTGTTGACAATCTCAATTAATATTCTGTCAATTCCTGGAGCCTTATTTTTCACCAATGCCTTCAGTGCAACTTGGACTTTTTCCCTAACATCCTTGGTTCTCGATCATATACAGCCTCCTGAAATGGTTGAACATCAACAAACTTTTTTTTTTGATACAGTGTCTATGTGCATTCCTTCCATCTTCTTTTATGCTTCCTACTTTTCCCATAGACTCCTTAAACTTGATGCTTCAAGTATTTCTTCAGTTCTTTCAGCTTAGGAAATACCAAATGTGTTCTTCCCTTTTAGTTTTCTAATTCCAGGTCTTTTCACATTTCATTGTAACAGTTTATTTTGGTTTCTTGAGCCAACTTTTGAAATCTTCTCTCCTACTCTTTTACTTTATCATTTCTTGCACACACTTTAGCTTCTCTGTGTTCAAGAGCTAGTTTCAGAGTGTCTTCTGACATCCATATTGGTCTTTTCTTTCTTTCTTGTCTTTTTTAATGACCTTTTGCTTTCCTCATGTGTGATATCCTTGATGTCATTCCGTGATTTGTCTGGTCTTTGGTCATTAGTGTTCAATCTCTCAAATCTATTTTTGAGATGTTCTCTAAATTCATGTGGGATATATTCAAATTCTTACTTTGCTCTCATGGATTTGTTTTAATTTTCTTCAGCTTTAACTTAAACTTGCATATGAGCAATCGATGGTTTGTTTTGCAGTCAGCTTGAGGCCTTGTTCTGACTGATGATATTGAGCTTCTCCGTCATCTTTTTCCACAAACTTAGTCAGTTTGATTCCATAATCAGGTATTATGACACTTCATTTACATTTCTAATACTTTGACCATCAGAATGTTTGCACATATGCATAAAGTAATATGTTTAAGACATCATTGCATCACTGTATATAATTGCTAAAAATGATAGAAGCAATCAAAATGTTTTATTAATAGTATAATAGGTAAATACACAATGATATATCGATGCTATATGGCATGACAAGCTTCAATTTCAAAGAATGAGTCATCAATATTTATATATGAAAACAGGCTTTATTTGTTTTGATTTCAGTAAGATAGCAAATATCTAAATGTTGTGATCAATGATGCCATGCCTACTCTTCACACTTACCATGATTTTGTATGACTTGGAATGTGTTGCTGTATTCCTAAAGTAAAGAAAGGATTGAGCCTTCTTCAGAAGATTACCTATGTATGTGCTTGTGTTCTGAGAGCACAGGTAACAGAGCATTCCCTGCAATCCCAGTCTTCAACCATCCCTTGTCAGTATGGGCCAGAAGGATGCAAAACTTCATATTCTTGAGGGTCACTAGCCAACTGGCCAAGAAAAATATTTATTAATTGCACTCCCCGTGTTAGTTACACAGGTTTTCGAGGGAAAATGAGATGACAGATAATGATGCAAGGAGTTTGTAGGAGATGAATATCTAAATCACAGAGCATTTTATGGGCAGTGAAACTATTTTTTAAATATTGTAATGGTGGATACAAGACCATATATATTTGTCAAAAGCCATAGATTTTTTTTTTTTTTTTTGTACAACAGAAAGAATGAATCCTCATGACAACTGTAGACTTTAGGAAAAATAATATATCAATATTGATTATAACCACACTAAAATGTTAATAACAGGAGAAATTGCATGCAGGAGGATGGGGATATGTGAGAATTCTGTGTAATTTTTCTTTAAAACTGCTTTAAAAAATAAGTGCTTAAAATTCTAGGCTAAAATAAGTTTAAGATTGGTGTTTTGAAATAGCAGTGTGAAGATGATTTTGAGACAGAAATTGATGCTTCTTGTTGAAAAGGAGATGGATCATTGTGGAAATCTCCGTAATGGGCAATAAAATTATTTGCCTAGGCAAGCTTGTTCTGAAATGGTAATGAAGACAATGGAATGGGGAGTGTAGATGGTTTCACTTTTCTGTTAATATATGTAAACAACTTATTACTATGCCTACTATAAAGTAAGAGCTCGAAACATATTGTTACCTTTTTCTTAAAAATATTTCAAGTGAAGTGGATAAAACACCATTAAATTTAGTATTGATGAGGGCAATGCTACTAGATATCCAGTTTTTTTCCATATAATTTAAATATGTGACAAGTGTTCAGTAAAGATATAGATGGAGATGAAGGGCATCAGGCTGGGAAGCAGGAATACTGGCTCAAGTCCAATTTCAACTATTAATGATTTATGAAAACTTAAACAATTCATTTACCTTTTTCTTAATCTAGTTTCCCCTTTTCATAAGTGTGAAAGACATACCAGTAACTACATGGTGAACAAGTTTCATTGTATGATATCAAGGTCCATTCCATTTCTAAGAGGCCAAAAAGTACTGTTTTTATTCGTGTACCATTAAAATTAAAACTCATTGGAGTGAAGATAATTAAGAACTATAAAGAAATAAAGCAATTTGCCTTAAAACAAAGTTCGGAAGGCAGGGACATGCAGGGAAGACGAATAAATGGGAACAGGGAACCCGAAGAAGAAATGGGAAGAGTGTTGTTACATTGAGGGGATTATAATTAATATCACAAAATAAAATGTGTATAAATTTTTGAATAGGAAACTAATTTTATCTGTAAACTTTTACAAAAAAAAAAAAAGAAGAAGAAGAAAGAACTGACTGAGTCACATTGTCCTGGTGTGTAAATTCTCCCAACAGAGCAAGAAAGGTGCTGCTGAAAGAATGGCTCTCTAGTCTCAAAGGCATCATTTAATGTAAAGGAGGAAAAACTAAAAAAAAATGTTTTTCAAGTGCTTCAATTTACCTGAAGCTGGAATGTGAACATTTATTTTTAGTATAAGCAATACAATTTTTTTT
>NW_006922060.1:1898419-1899573 GCF_000298275.1 Orycteropus afer afer | reverse complement strand
CCAGGATCTCCTACATCCCTTCCAAGTGGATGACAGTGGTAGCCGGGCACCATCTAGTTCTTCTGGTCTCATAGTTGTATAGGTTGCAGATCGGATGGTATACCAGTCATGGGGAGTGATTGCTTCCATTAATTTTGGTTTTCTTCTTTCTTCTTTGCTCTTGATGAGGAGAGACCCATCGTTGCATCTAGATGGCAGCTAGTATAAGCAATACAATTTATAAAGAATAATTATTAGAGGAGTTCTGGTGAGATTAGGGAATAGGCAGATAAGCTATGCAGACTCTCTGCAACAAAGCAATGAGAAACCAATTGAAACAAATACAGAAAATGATCCTGGAGCCCTGAGTATTGACAGTAATGATAAAGAAGTGGATTAAATACCAACTAGGAGAAGAACCTGAAGGAAAACAGTGAGTAAGGAGACAAACGGAGCTGTGGACTGCCAGCTGCCCTAAGGGCACAGCCATTTTGATTAAAACCTGGTAGCAACCTCAGAGTTAGTTCTGCTCATTACAAGACTACATGGACAAGGACTGCATTGGTACCTGACAACCAGAAAGGAAAACAGTGAAGAAGAAGACAAATACACCTGTGGACTGCAAGAGCTCTGCTGAGGGTGCAGCCATTTTGAAATATTCGCAAGTGGCAGTAGAGACCATTTTGAATTTATGCAAGTGTCATTCTTCCTGGACTGAAATATAGGAGTGAGCTCCACTTGCTAAAAACAGGACAAGCAGCTGCACTGGAGACTTGATGACTAGTAAGGTGTGCTATTCCTCTTGTTACTCTTATACCCCACATACTCTTAGTGAACATAGGTGTGACAATCCCCACCTTCACCCACTTTCTTGACCAGAAGGACTTCCATCCAGGCCTGTGCCCTGACAGAGCCTTAGTGCCAAGCCCCACCCCCTCACAGTTTTATTTTTGTTTGTTTTTAAATTATTCCTTTTATCTTCATCTTTTTTTTCCTTCTATTTTCCCTCTTTCCTATCCCTGGTTCATGTTTTTTCTTTTTTCTTTCTCTTTTCCTGGTTCCCTTTTTTTCTTTCTTTTGGTTCTTCCCATCCCTTGTTTTTCCTTTTTAAGTTTTCCCATTTTTTCTTTACCATTATTTACTCTTGCTCTTTTCTCTCATTCTTCATTCCCTAG
>NW_006922060.1:1896231-1898255 GCF_000298275.1 Orycteropus afer afer | reverse complement strand
GCTTTTATTTTTTGTGTGTGTGCTTTTATAATTTTCTTTTTGGTATGAGTGGAATACAGCAAGTGTTCTAACATACCCAAAACCTACCTGCACCTCCTGCAGCCCTGCCCACTGAGTGAGGGCCACCAATTGCTTTTGCACCAAGTAATCAATGAGTGATGGTGGCCAATACCACCTCAACTCATCCTCAACTGCTCCTTACAAACAACTAACAGAGATCTGTGCACATACTGTCATTCTCCTTCACCATTAAAAATAAATATAATACCATCACAATTTCTTTGAGACAACAGACAATCACTGTCCACACAAAAAAGCAAGATAAAGTAATAGAAACAGGGACCAAGATACAAACCCAGAAAACATGCCTGAGGAAGAAGCAGCATTGGAACTCCCTGATAAGGAATTCAAAAATTACATTTGGATACCTTCAGCAGATTGAGAGACAGATCAAGGGAAATACTGACAACATTAAGGAAAGCACTGACAAAATTAAGAAAAAAAACAGACAAAACTCTAGAACAATTTAGGAAAACAATACAAGAATAAATTGACAAACAAAAAATTAGAAATGATAAAACAACAACAAATAGAAATCCAGAAATTAATACTGAGATTTCAGAAATAGATAACACATTGACTGGACAAAGGAGTAGAATCAAATCAATGGAAGACAGAATTAATGAGATTAAAGACAAATATCTCAATACTACTTCGTCAAGGGATCAATCAGCAAAAGTTCAAAACAAAATGTAGAAAGCTTAAAATTCATGTGAGATACTGTCAATTACCTGCAGGTAATTGGAATTCCAGAACAGGAAGAGACACATCAAACCACAGAGAAAATAACTGAAGATGTGTTGAAAGAGAGTTTCCCTAATATGATGAGGAGCCAAAACAAACTATACTCATTGCCATCAAGTCAGATTTGACTCATAGCGACCCCTCCTTGGGTTTCTGAAGTGGTATCACTATGGAAGTAGATTGCCCAATCTTCTTTCTGAAGAGGGGCTGGTGGGTTTGAACCCCCAGCCTTTTAGTTAGCAGTCAAATGCCTTAGGCACTATGCCACCAGAGCTGATGAAAGACAAGAATATATCTATTCAAGAAGTTCAACAAACTCCAAACAGTATAGACCCCAAAAGAAGATTTCCATGACATATCATAAAATCAAGCTCACCAAATGAAAAGATAAAGAAGGGATCCTGAAATAAGCACAGGAAAAATGAAAAGTTACCTATAAAGGGCAACAAATAAGACTAAGTTCTGATTTCTCCACAAAAACCATAGAGGGTGGAAGGTAATGGGATAATATACACAAAACCTTGAAAGAAAAAATCTCCCACCAAGAATTATATACACAGAAAAATTGTCCCTCAAATATAAGGGTGAAATTAGGAGATTTCTAGATAAGCAGAAATTAAAGGAATTTGTTAAAACCAGACCAACCTTACAAGAAATGTTAAAGGGAGTCCTTCTGATAGAGAACCAACAACAGCAAACAACTGATGATTAACACACATGATGACATACCCAAGAAACCAACCCAGTTACAGAAGTATCCAAAGTAAAAATAAGCTTACAAGACTGTAAACAGGGAACCAGAGAAATCAATTGGTAACTAAAGACAACTACAAACCAAAGAAAGGGAATAAATAATGTACTTATAGAATTTCTAAATGGTGAGGAAGTCAAGACAATTATGAGCTACAATATACTGTTTTAACCTTAGGAAGAAAATCATAAATCATAAGGTAACCTCAAAGAAAAATAATAAACTTTTGCATCAAAATAAAAAATAGGACAAACACAAATATTTAGCAAATACTAAAACAATAGCAATGAAGGTGATGATACCATGATTCATAAAATAAATGAGCTCAGCACAGAAAATTTTGTGGAACAAAGAAATAAGCAACACCATGAAAAAACACATAACAAAGTGACATCAATAAATTCATACTTGTTGATAATTATACTGAATGTCAATGGACTAAATGCACCACTCAAGGGACAGAGAGTTG
>NW_006922060.1:1873426-1893301 GCF_000298275.1 Orycteropus afer afer | reverse complement strand
TCAAATGGGAATGAAACCACAACATACCAAAATCTTTGGGACCCAGCACAAAACAGTGATCAGAGGGCAATTTATAGGAATAGATGCACACATCAAAAAGAAGAGCCAAAATCAACACTGTAACCCAACACCTCCATTGATTAGAAAAAGAGCAGCTAAAAAAGCCTGCAGTCACCAGAAGAAAAGAAATAATAAAGATTTGAGTAGACATAAATTAAACAGAAAATAGAAAAACAACAGAAAAAAATCAACAAGGCTAGAAATTTGTTCTTTGAAAAGATTGATAAAATGAAAAGCTACTGGAAAACGTAACAAAGGAAAAAAAGAAGATGCAAATAACATGAATAAGAAATTAAATGGGTGACATCACAACAGAACCAACAGAAATAAAATGAATAATATCAGAATACCATGAAGAAGTGTAATTCCAACAAGTTTGAAAACCTAGAAGAAGTGGACAGATTTCTAGAAACATACTACTCACCTAAACTAACACAGACTGAGGCAGAAAATCTGAACAGAACCATAACAAAAGAAGAATATGAACAGGTCAGAAAAAAATTACCAAAAAAGAAAATCCATGGTTTCACTGGAGAATTCTACTAATCATTCAGAAGAGAGATAATATGAATTCTACTCACACTATTCCAGAACATAGAAAATGGCAAAATCCTATCAAATTCATTTTATGAAGCAAGGATAACCCTGATAACAAAACTAGGTAAAGTTATCACTAGAACAGAAAACTACAGACCAATAACCCTCATGAATATAGATGCAATATCTTCAACAAAATCCTAGCCAATGTTCTCCAACAACATATCTAGATAAATAAATAAATAAATAATGCATCATGACCAAGTAGGATTCATACCAGGTATGCAAAGATGGTTCAACATTAGAAAAACAATCAAGATCATCCACCATATAAATAAAACAAAGGAAAAGAACCAGATGATCATATCAATCAATGAAGAAAAGGCATTTGATAAAAATCCAATACCTATTCCTGATAATAACTGTCAGAAAAATAGGAATAGAAGGGAAATTCCTCAAGGTAATAAAGAACACATATGTGAAACCAAACTCAATGGAGAGAGACTGAAACATTCCCATTGCAAGCAGGAAAGAGACAAGGATGCCCCCTCTCTCTCCACTTCTATTCCACATTGTATTGGAAGTCCTAGTCAGGGCAATAAAGCAAGAAAGGGAGATCAAAGGCATCAAAATTGGTAAACAAGAAGTAAACTATCCTTATTTGTAGATAGTATGATCCTATACATAGAAAACCCAAGAGACTCACCAAGAAAATTACTGTAACTTATTGAAAGATTTAGCATATTGGTAGGATACAAGATCAACATATAAAAATCAGTTGGATTCTACACTAGCAAAGACATCTCTAAAAAGGAAATAAGGAAATCAATACCATTTACAATAGCTACCAAAAAGACAAGATAATTGGGAATAAATCTTACCAGGAACACAAAAGCCCTATAAAAAGAAAACTACAAAACACTATTTCAAGAAACTATGAGAGATCTACATAAATGGAAGGATATACCATGCTCCTAGATAGGACTGAATATAATGAAAATGTCAGTACTACCCAAAGCAATCTATAAATTCAATGCAATCCCAATTCATATTCCATAAACATTCTTCAAAGACATGGAATATCCAATCACTAATTTTATATGGAAAGGAAAGAGACCTCAGATTAGCAAAGCATTTTTGAAGAAGAACAAAGTAGAAGGTCTCACACTCCCAGATCTCAAATCCTATTATATAGCCACCGTTGTCAAAACAGCCTAGTATTGGTGCAATAACAGACACATAGACCAGTGAGGAGAATTGAGAACCCAGAAATCAATCCAATGACCTATGACCAGTTGGTCAGATCTTTGATAGACAGCCGAAATCCACTCAATGGGGAAGAGAGTCTCTTTCACAACTGGTGCTAGCATAACTGGACATCCTTTTGCAGAAAACTGGAACAAGATCCATACCTCACGCTATACACAAAAACTAATTCCAGGTGGGTCAAAGACTTAAATGTGAAACCTACAACTATAAAGTTCATAAAGGAAAAAAATATGGGCAAATTTACAGGCCTTAATTTATGGCATAAATAGACTATCAAGTTTAACCCAAGATGCTCAAACAGCAGAAGATAAATTAGATGATTGGGACCTTCTTAAAAATTAAACTCTTTTGTGCATCAAAAGACTTCTCCAAAATTGTAAAAAGAGAACCTACAGAATAGAAAAAAAAAAATATTGGCAATGACATACCGAATAAGGGACTTACCTCTAAATTTATAGAAAACCCAGCACATCAACATCAAATAGACAAACAATCCAATTTAAAAATGGGCAGAAGACATGAACAGACACTTCACCAAAGAAGGTATTCAGGCAGCCAACAAACACATGAAGAAATGTTTATGATTATTAGCCATTAAAAAAAAAAAAAAAACTCACTGCCATCAAGTGAATTCTGACTCATAGTGATCCCCTTTGAGTTTCTGAGGCAGTAAATCTTTACAGAAGTAGATTGCCCAGTCTTCCTTCCATGGAGTTGCTGGTGTGTTTGTACTACCAACTTTCTGGTTAGCAGTCAAATGTCTTAGGCACTACACCAACAGAGCTCCTTCATTAGCCATTAGAGAGATGCCAATCAAAACAATCATGAGATACTACCATTTCACCCCAGCACTAATAACAAAGCTCAACAAGACAGAAAATAACAAATGCTGGCAAGAATGTGGAGAGATTGAGACTCTCATATGAGGCTGGTGGGACTGTAAAATGAAATAACCACTGTGGAAATTGGTATGGTGATTCCTTAGAAAGTTGGAGATAGAAATACCATTTGACCCAGCAATTCCTTAGTAGGTATATATCCTAAAGAAGTGAGAGCCAGGACACGAATAGATACATGCACATTCATATTTATCACAGCACCATTCACAGTAGCAAAGAGATGCAAACAACCTAAGTATCCATCAACTGAGGAATGGATAAACAAATTGTGGTACCTGCACACAATGTAATACTATGCAACCCTAAAAAATAATGTAGAATCTACAAAACACTGCATCACATGGATAAACTTGGAGGACATTATGCTGAGTGAAATAAGTCAATCACAGAAAGACAAACATTGTATTAGTCCTGTAGCGACCCCTCCTTGGGTTTCTGAGGCAGTATCTCTACAGAAGTAGATTGCCCAATCTTCCTTCCGAGGAGTAGCTGGTGGGTTTGAACTAAGGTGCTCTGGTTAGCAGTCAAATGCCTTAGGCACTATGCCACCAGAGCTCCTATTTTAAAAAGTCAAGGAAAGGTTTATACATAGAAGGAAACTTTTCTATTGTTGGTTACTGGAGATGGGATGGTAGGGGAGGGAAAATATATATACGTGTGTGTGTGTGTGTGTGTGTATATACACACACACACACATATATATATGTTATGTGCCGTCAAGTCAGACCTGACTCATAGTGACCCCTCCTTGGATTTCCGAGGCAGTATCACTACGGAAGTAGATTGCCTAACCTTCCTTCTGAGGAGTGGCTGGTAGGTTTGAACCACCAGCCTTCTGGTTAGCAGTCAAGTGCCTTAGGCACTATGCCACCAGAGCTTCTAATTTTTGAAAAATATAGCAATAATGGTGACACAACATAAAAAATGTAATCAATGTCCCTGAGCTGTAAATGTGGAAGTTGTTACGTTGGTGGAATGCCTTATTGTGTAAGTTTTCACCACAATAAAGGTTTAGGGGGAAAAAAAGTACAATAGTTAGAGGGAAATTACTTGATGCTGATTATTCAACATTTTTAAAATGTTTCTAAGCAAGAATTATTTTTCTTAGTACATTATGTAAAAGTGTTTTATTCATTGAAAAATACATATTGAAGGTGTGCTACGTAGCAGACACTCTGCTCTATAAATAAGACATAGTCCTTGCCCCGAAGTACTTACATTTAATGGGGGAAATTGAGAAAATATTAGTAAATGAATGGATGGATAGAGCTATTGATAGATAGATAGATATAGATGATATATAGATACATATAGATGATAGATAGATAGATAGATAGATAGGAGACAGATAGAAAATGTCAGATAAATGTAAGTGCTACAAAGAAAATTAAGGGTGTTAGAAAGCAGACTTAGAAAGGGACTGCTGGCAAGGAACAATTGAGATTGGAAGATCAGGATTATTTCCCTGAATAGGTGGTATTTGAACAGAAACTTAATACATTCAGTGTGAAAAAGCAAGAGGAACAGCATCCCAGGCAGAGGGAATAATAAATAAAGAGAACCTGATGAAAAATATGCTTGTCTGTTCAAGAAACAAAGAAGAAAACGGGTAACTTCCATAAAGATTTACTGCCTTGGAAATCCAATGAGTGTTGCTTTGAGCCAGATTCAACTTGATAGCAGTGGGTTTTATGGTTTAGAGAGAGTGGAGTGATCCAGCAGAAAACGGTAGTGAAAATAGCCAAGGTCCCAGTCATGAAGGCATATATAGGTCAAGGGGAAGGGGTTATATTGTATTGAAGGAAATCATTTGAAGGTTTTAGCAGGCTTGTGAGGTGAAAGATTTAAAGTTTAAAAAGATCACTCTGATCATTTGGAAAGAGATTATAGGAAAGGAAAACAGAGTCTAGGTCAATTAGGAGATTCTTGAGTTTCAGGAGATATATAGTGGTTTAGACTAGGGTGATAATGTGGAGATGGGGAAAAGTGTTTGGATTTGGGGCATATATTGAAAATAGACAGGTCTTGTTACCTGATGGGATTGGCTACTGGAGGAGAAGCACAACCAAGAGGCCTTTTGCCTGAGCAAATAGTTGAAGGGTGGTAGCGTTGATGGTGAAGAAAGATGATAAGGACTAGTGAAACCGTTTGAGCAAGAGATGGTAATGTTCACACAGGTCTTTTCTTTGTGTGTGCTACTCTGCAAAGGCCTAGTTGTAGCACTGTGTACTTTAGCTCAACATGTTATTTTATATAATTACAAAAGCCATTCTGCTTTTCTAATATCTCTCCAAGGAAGCTGAAAATTTACAAGTGGGAAAAAAATGTTTTTTAAAAAAATTGCTTGGCACACCTGAGAAAAGGCTTAAAATAAAGAAGCCATAAGCTACAAATGATGACAGATTCTTTCATAAGGGGGCAGGAGAATAAACAAAAGTGAGAAAGTGGGAAAAGAATAATATATGTAGACAAATGTCATTTGCCTCCCAGTTTTGCCTAAAACAAAGTCTAAGTGTGATCTACCAAAAGCAATGCTTTGTCATCCATTTTGTGGCAGTAACCTACATGTAGGGAAAGAGTCTATTTTTAGCTACCCAATAGTCTGTTTCAATTTGATAATGAAGGGTAGAAAATGTTTCTTTGTTTGGACAAGTTCTATATTATTTTATTTTTATTATGAGCCAATACTGTTACCATTCCACAGCATCATGACTTGCAACAAGCAAATAGTCCCGAAAACCCAAACCAAACTGTCCAGTTGATTCTGACTCCCAGCAACTGTACAGGAAGGAGTAGAACTGCTCCATAGGGTTTGCAATGCTGTAAATCTTGATGGAAGCAGACTGCCTCATCTTTCTCCTCTGGTGCAGATGGAGGATTCAAACTACTGATCTTTTGGTTAGCAGCTGCGTGCATAACCATTGTACCATTAGGGGTCCAAATAGTCCATACCTTAGAGGAAATTTGGAATGATTAAGTGCATAAGAAGAAAGCCTGGCAGAGTACGCTCAACAAATGTTAGTTTTCTTCTTATAGCCTTCCTTTGTTAAAAACACAAAGCCAATTCTTAGAACATGCCTTCTTCTATTTACCTTTTCACTATCAGTTTCTGCTTGGGTATTTGTTGAGATATTTGGAGGGCTTATCAGGCAACACACATGATTATGTTTTGGCCTTCGAGTACAGGTAAGAACAATCTCCCCACCCTTCCGGTTAGCTAGTGCCGCTCTGACAGGAATATACCACGAATGGGATGGCTTAACAAACAGGAGTTTATTCTCTTACAGTTCAGGAGGCTAGAAGTCTGAGTTCAAAGTGCCAGGCTCTAGGGGCTGTGTGAAAGCCCCTTGACCTTGGGCTTCAGCTCTGCCTCTTGCTCCCGGCCCACTGAAGCTAGAGGCATCTCTTCACTCAGGCAGCTACTGGTTGCTGAGGCTGACAAGCCCAAGGTCGACAAATAAAATGGCACAGTCCTTATGTTACCAAACCACATGCCAGGCCATTCATTCAAATCCATTGAAGTCCCAAAGTCAGCAGAACATGGCAGGCTGCTGAACAACGACATGGCTACATGTAGGGTTTAAGTGTGCCATAAGCTAGAGACCATTCCCAAAGCTGCTTCTTATATATGGAAAGCAGACCACATCCCTAAAGCAGCTACTCAGCTGCTCCAATAGATTCCACCATGGAGTTAATTATCAATCTTACCATGGGGAATAACTGAATCCAGCTGCCCAGCCACTCAACCAGGCCTAGCCAAGTTGACACACAAACTTAACCACCACACCCCCTTAACAGATAAGTTCAGAGTTGAAGATTTGAACATTTCTGTTGTAGCTAGGATTTCTGAATCCTAAATATCCTTCATAAATATGTATGTAGAAAAAATTGTACATAAAAAAAAAAAAAATACCTCATTGCCATCAAGTCAATTCCAACTCACAGAAACTCCCATTGGGTTTCCTAGGCTGTAAATCTTTTTCCTTCCACAGAGTGGTGGTGGGTTTGAACCACTGACCTTCTGACTAGCAGCCAAATGCCTTACCCACTATGCCTTATCCTTAAAATTGTACTTAAGACACCATTAAAAATATTGTGACAAAAAAGACCTAAAATGAAAAGTAGAAAACATTATTTCTTTCAGCATGTGTTCTATTTCCCCTTGTTTTCTATCATATATCAGTAAAATTCTACAATAGGCTCATTTTACAATGGAGTTCATGAGAGAAAAAAAAAATGCTGTCTTTTTTTTTAATTATTATTAACACAATTAATCTTGTACCTTAATCATGCTTTGGTGGAGCATTTAAAAGTGTCAAGTCTTATTAACCACAAACCCTTTAAGAATTTAGTAATAATCTAATAACCTAGTAATTCGAACTCAGAGCAGTGTTTCTGAAACTTTAATATGCACATGAATCATCTAGCTTTTTGTTAAAATGCAGATTCTGATTCAATACATCTGGGGCAGTGTGTGACATTCTGTATTTTTTAACTCCGAAATCTTGCTGCTGCTTGATGATCCAAAGACTACACTTTGACTAAGAAGAGTCTAGACTACTACATCATACTGCCTTCCAAAAATACTTCCTATGTGAACGTGGCCTGGTGAGTCTATATTTAATTGTCTCTTGCTTATTATGTCCAACAGAATGAAATGTTGCCCATTGCTCTGTCATCTTCACGATCACCTGCACGTCAAGTCTGTTGTTGTGGGTATTGTGCCAATCTATCTCACTGCGGATCACTCTTGCTCTTGCAGACACTCCTCACCAAACAAGGTGTACTTCTCTAGCGACTGATCCCTCCTAAAGACATGTTCAGAGCAAGTAAGTGGAGCAATGTTCTGTTGTGATCCGTAAGTTTTTCATTGGCTTATTTTGGGATGTCATGGTCAGGCCTCTCTCTTCTTAGTCTATCTAGTCTGGAAGCTCCACTGAAACCTGTCCACCAATGGTGATCTGCTGGTCATTGAAATACCAGCATTTGAAATACCAGCATCACAGCCACACACGTCTCCACAGTATGACAAACTGACAGACAAGTGGTAACATCATATACTTTGAATCATGCAAAAGCATCCAACAGGATGTATTTACTCAAAATATGGGAAAGATGGCCAGATGTGCACAACAATTTATTAAACAGCTAATTGCTAAGTGGCTACATATGTGTTAGAAAGTCTGTAAGACAATCATAGAGATTTGATAGTGAATAAAAAGACAAGGTCTAATGATGTCTGATGATGAAGGTAGCTTTAGATGTTAAAGTGGAGAATTCTAATATTCCAACATCTAACACCTTTATTGATCAAGTACAGAGGCATAAGGAGAGAAATCCTTTCCACAGTTCCAGGACATAATCTTATTCCTGGCCACCTTTATGCCACTGCCGTTTAATAAAATTAAATGGAATACCAGAATTAGCCCAGATCCCAGAGCTTTCATTAAAAAAAAAAAAAAAAAAAAAGACAACAGGAATTTTAAAAATTTTTATGGAAAACTAAGACAAACCTTTCTATTTAGAAGTATGGGAATTAAGTGTAGGATAACAAGTATAGATGTAGGCTTGTCTCTATTTGAACTGGATTCCACCACTTTGATGAGCTCTGCTATTTATTATTTAGCTGACTCATAGCAGCTTCATCTTGTCTGTTCTCTGAGTGGCTCATATAGCAAACAGCCTCCCACAAGACAATAATCACCCCCTCAAGGCTGTGAGTATTACTCACACACAAGTGAAGTTTTCCTCTAGGGTTGATATAGTGGTATTTCATTCAGTTTATAATTTAATACCTTTTTCTCCCCCCATTCTTTTGAGCAGGCTCTATAGAGATACTGATTAAGCAGCAATTAAATATCCTAACACTGTCATTATCTTTCCTTAAGTAGCCACTTCAATCATGAGGAAAACATTAACTAAACCAGAATTTAATTTTCCAAGGGGGTAGGCAGGCTTTCAATTCTCCTGATTCTGAGTTTGTCAAAAGGAGAAGAGAGCCTTTTGTTTGTCCTAAGAGACTCTTCAGATTGAATTTCGAATTCATAGGGATGGAGTTGCTGTCTTTAGATCATAATATTTGCAAAAATATTTCCATCCAACAGTAAAGTGCCTGCAGAGAAGAAATGGTGTTTCTTGCGGTACATAACACCCTTTGTCAGGTCTACATTGATCAGGCAAGCAGGCAAGCATTTGATCAACAGTGGCTTAGCAAGGCCCAGCACCTTCTCAGGCCCCTGTGGTTTTTCATAACTAATAGTGAATTCTGGGCTCAGAAATTCCAGACTTTCTGTAGCTGCTCTAGAAAGAAAGGTACATGATTGTCTTTATTGTTCACTTGCCTAAGTCCTCATTCCAGTTACTCCATCACAGTTAATAGTCTTAACAGTGTTAATAGTTTAAGGATCCAATTTCAGAGGTTGTGACTATTTGGAAGCTTGAGATGCTCCATAAGGGAAAATAGTGACCCACTTGGTTTGCAGAATCTAATGTGATTTTCTTCTGTAGCATGGCCCTAAATATTCCTTTCAATTCATCTTTTGCCTCTGATCATCTTGTCCACACCATCTAGTCACCCAGACCTTCTTTTGTTCCTATAACTCACCAAGATGGTTTTCACATTAGGGCCTTTATATATGCTATTCACTCTACTTATAAATATTCTTTCTTATGACCTTTCAGAAAATCTAGAGATATTCCAAGAACACCCAGCTCATTCAGATTTCAGTTTAAATATCATCTTAGTGACACTTTGCCCAAACTTCTGATGAAAATTCACAACCTAGTCTGTCTATTAATTTACTTAAGAAACTTTGTAGTTTGATTTTCATGCTAAAGAAATTCAAAATACATTTTTTATTTTGAATTTAACATCTGCCGTTACTTTCTTCTGGAATAATTTCATGATAAGCCTAGAACAAAGAATTTCCTGGCTTTGTTGGTGAAGCTCTAATAGGTCTTGGGGAAGTCAGATTTTATACAAATGTTTTAGATAATTGAATAAGAGGTAAGATCCTAATCACTCCCCTTCTCCTACTAACCAAGAAAACCTGAATTCTCAAAGACCAGCCTACACTGTTCAGAAACTAGATTATTTATGGCTAGTATTATTTTTTAACCTTTTCATGACCAGAATATTTTCTATTTAGACATTTTTGTTGATACTATGTGTTTTCAGTAATGAAAGGCTCCTAAAATCAAGGGAAAAAAATTAGGCAATATGGTTTTGATCCAATTATGTGGGACACATATGTCCCAAGTAGACTCATGGTAAGATTGCTAAGGTAAACCTATTTCTTCACATTCATACAATTATATGAGCTCACACCAGCTGGCACCATGTACTACAACTGGGATAGCAGTTTCCCAAGAAACCTGAGACACTGAAAATACAGGTAGGCAATACATGTCCCACAGATCATAAAAGTGTTAAAGTGTATGGTCTGAAAGGGCTCCAAGGCACCAAGAAAATGGTATGCAATAAAATTTAGATTGATTATCTCTTGGTGACTATAAAATCTCAGACTGGTCTCTACAAAGTGTTAGAGTACCCAGATTGATTTTACAACCCCTGATTAGTTGTTTCCAAGGGCCCTTATCCAACACATACTCTTGAGCTCAGAACTTAACAAACATTCATTATGTGTGCAAGGGCATGTAGGAGAACATAAACAAGAAGAAGGCAGGGTCCCTGCCCTCAAGGAGCACATGGGCTAGTACAGGAGGCAAACAGGTAGGTTTATGATTCAGAATGCCAAGCACATTGTAGGACAAGAGTTTTTCTACCCACTAAGACATGAGAAGATAGACAAAGACAAGATGAATCCAAGGTGGGTTCATCTGGTAGACATCCAGCTGTTTATCATGTAATGTATTTAGGAAAAATGACTTAAAATTGATGTCAGCCATCTGCCAATGTTGAAAGTGTTGTCTACCTCTAACTCAGTATTTCAGATAATCATAGGTTTTGAGTTAGTGTCTTAACATTAGGCTAAGCATGTCACAAGGTAGTCATTGAGATCCAGAGATATTGACATGATTCCATTGCCAGAGAGAAAGGAAGCAGTGAGGGGTTCCAGGACTTCCTCTGAATCTGATAATCTATACAGTAGGTGCCTCAGTCCATAATATCTCATGTCTTACATCTGTTAAAGAGAAAATCATTGACGAATGGTTAATTTTTTTATAGGGTTTTGGATACTGGCCTATTCCACAAGTAGCTCTTTCTTTATTTATTTTAACCTGTATTTACTCAGTTGACTATAGGTTATGAGCACAGTATCCAAACAACAGGCTGCTTTAGGTTGAAGTTACCTGGGGGCTCTTTCTTTTCTCAATAGCTGCCTTCCTTTCTCTGTGTGTCTCTAGTAAAATTTGATGTTGCATAAGTAAGGAAGCTATGAATGAGAATTAAAGCCACTGGTTCACATTCCATGAATCTATGGAGAAAAGAAGTTAGAAGTAGTTATGACAAAGCTGAGTTGCTATCTGGGAAAATAATTCAAAATTATGTAATTCACAATGGAAAATCTGGTAAATAAATTATTATTTCTATTAAGACCTTCTCAATCATTTCCTTTAATATTGCTTCAGTCCTATTCTCTTATCTTTTTTGGGACTCATATCTTCATATTATGTATCCAGAGTCTTTTACTATGGCTGAATAATATCCACTGAATATATTGAAGTCCTAATCCCTGGAAACTATAAATGTTAAGTATGAATGTTAGATATCTATATATAGACAGATACAGTTCTTTGCACATGGGATTAAGTTAAGGCTACTGAGCTGGGTCATTATCCTCTATTGTCTCTGTGTCCCTAAATGTAATCAGGAGTATCCTTGGAGATAGAGGCAGATTTAACATAGAAGAGAAGGCCATATGATGGAAACAGAGTGATCTGAAGATCTATGTTTCTGACTTTGAAGATGGAGTAAGCTAGGAATATAGCTCTGGATCCTAAGAAAGAGGAAGAAACAACTCTCCTCTAGAGCCTCCCAAGGAAGCACAGTTCTGCCAACACTGGCATTAGCTCAGTGAAAACAGCCTTCAGACTTTTGACTTCTAGAACTGGAAAACAATAAATGTGTATTGTTTTAAGCTACCATATTTGTGGTTATTTGTTACAGTCATCATAGGAAACTAATATGTATACCCTGGTTCTGTGTTCTCTCTCTTTTTATCTCCGTCTTCTATTTTGGATATTTTCCCATAATCTATCTTTGCATTTCTTGTTTTTCTTTTTACATGTTCCCAATTTGACATTAAAGCATTCATTGAGATTTTTTTTCCACTTACTATATTTTTTTCTGTACTAAAATTTCCACTTATTTATTTTTTTAGTAAGTTCCACTTCATTTTACTCTAAACCTTGTCCGTTATCTCCTCCTTAAACATAATTACTTTAAAGTTTTTGTCTGAAAACTTTAATATCTATAGCCCCAGTGGATTTGTTTCTGTTATGTGTTGTTTCTAACATTTTTTGTTTGTTTCTCTCATATACCTGAATATTTGATTATAAGTGTAAACCACACATTATACTGGAAAAAGATATAATTGGAAAAATAATTGGAAGACTTATAAGATGTTATCTTCCTCCAGGAAAAAAAAAAAAATATATAATTGCTTCTGCCAGAGAGGTAGGGACACTAGCAATCCTGGATAATCTCAATCCAATTGATGGGATGGAAATATTTAAGCTGAACTTCAATATCTAGGACTGTTTATTTCCAATATACTTTTACTCCTAAAATATAGCCCTTTGTGACCTGACCCTATGTGAGGGTGTTTTCTAGAGACTTCTGCTGTTTGAGTTCTGTGTCCCATACCTGATAATCTCTGACCATCAGCTCCTCTTCTAGAATTAGCAAAACACTTTCAGAGAAAAATATTCCCAAATTTGTATTTCCTAGAAACTTGGGTTTCTTTGTTTCTTGGTTCCTTAAATCTTTTCTACTTCATAGACTACCTAGAGCCTTCATGGAGAATTTTCCCTCAACCGAGTTTTTCTATTTATCTTGAGCAGGAGAGTCAAGAGGGTTACTTAGTCCTCCATTAGCATCTCTCTTACTCTACATCATATCGTTCAAATGTAATTATCTACATGGCTTGCATTTTGTTGAAATTATTTAGCTCATCTTTTCCTCTGGATAGAAGATCCACAAGATAAATAACTTGGTTTGTCTTGTTCATAGCTACAGCTCCAAGGTCCAAAAATATATCAATACCTATTAGATACTTGATAAGTATTTACTGAATAACTGACATCTCCCAGATCATGAGAATTAAGGCATCGTTTTCTCTCATGATGGTAAAAATTATATATTTTACATGGTTTTTATATAAATAAACAAGTAAGAAAACCATTTTTATCAATATTCCATGACCCTTTCACAATTTTAGTACTTCTCATCATTATACATCTAATCATAGTCACAGAAAAGAATAAGTTTACTATAGAGATTTTGCCTCATAATTTAGAGCTATTGTTTTTAATATATATTCAGTTTTCTGCTTATGAGCTATATGCATCGTAGGTCCATTAGTCGATCATGAGACACCTTAAAACTTGAGAGCCAACAAGTCAACAAGGGAAAAAGTGAGCAGTCACTCAGGTTATCACCAAATAGTTTGGACTAATAGATAATGGGATGGAGGAAGACAGAAGACTAAAGATTTAGCTGACGTAAGAGAATAATGGAAGAGACGCTAACGAAATGAACTTTGGACAGAGTCTCTTCTATCACTTGAGAGTCCAGTGTAACTTTCCCAGGTGTGGTTAAAGCCACACTCAAAGCCAGAGAACACAGGGCTTTGGCAGTCTCTTCCTTATCTACGTTTTCAGCTTTCATCTACAAAAATATTCAAGATGGTAACTTTTCTCTGCTCTTACCTTACCACTACAAATGTAAACCACATTCTCTGAGTATCTCCACATTTTTGTTCATATTATCTTTCTATTCTGAATGTTTTGTTATTAGGTGCCATTGAGTCAATTTCAACTCATAGGTACCCTATGTACAACAAAATGAAACACTTTCTGGTCCTCTGCCATCCTCACAAATATTGCTGTCCTTGAGCCCATCATTGCAGCCACTGTGACAGTCCATCTCACTGAGCGTCTTCTCCTTTTTTGCTCAGTCTCTATTTTACCAAGCATGATATCCTTCTCCAGGGACTGGTGCCTTCTGACAACATGGCAAAAGTAGGTGAGACAAAGTCTGGCCATCCTCACTTCTAAGGAGCATTCTGGCTGCACTTCTTCCAAGACAAATTTTTTTCCTTCTGGCAGTCCAACAACACAATTTTCAGTATTTTTCTCCAACACCACAATTCAAATTCATCAATTTTTTCTGGGTCTTCCATATTTCTTGTCCAACTTTCCAACACATATGAAGCAATTGAAAATACCATGGCTTAGAGTCAAGCACACCTTAGTCTTCAAAGTCACATTTTAGCACTTTAAAGAGGTTTTCTGTAGCAGATTAGCCCAGTGAAATAGTCGTTTGATTTCTTGACTGCTACGTCAGTGTGTGGTTGTAGATACAAGTAAAATGAAATCCTGACAACTTTAGTCTTTTCCCCATTTATTGTAATTTTGCTTATTGGTGCATTTGTGAAGATTTTTTTTTTCTCTTTATATTGAGGTGTAATCCATGCTGAAGGCTGTATGTAGTCTTTAATCTTCATCCATAAGTATTTCAAGTCTTCTTCACTTTCAGCAAGCAAAGTTGTGTCATTTGCATATCACAAGTTGTTAATGAGTCTTCTCCCAATCTCAATGCAACATTCTTCTTCATATAGTACAGTTTCTTGGATCATTAGCTCTGCATAAATATTGAATAAGTATGGTGAAAGGATTCAACCCTGACACATGTTTTTCTTCATTTTAAACCATGCAGTATCCTCTTATTCGGTTCGAATAACTGCGTCTTGGTCTATGTACAGGTTCCTCATGAGCACGATTAAGTGTTCTGTAATTCCCATTCTTCACAATATTATCCACAATTGAATAAGGTTGAATGCTTTTTTTACATAGTCAATGAAAAACAGGTAAACATATCTCTGATATTCTTTGTTTTCAGCCAATATCCATCTGACATCAGCAATGGCATCCCTCATTCCTGTCCTCTTATGAATCTGGCTTAAATTTCTAGCAGTTCCATGTCAATATACTGCTGAAACCATTTTTGAATTATTTTCAGCAAAATTTTACTTGCATGTGAGATTAATATATTCTACTTTGAATATGTTTTACCTTTCTTGTCTCTTGAAGTCCAGCTAATTTGATCTCTCTGTAAAGAGTTTCTTTATAATCTCACTCATTATTATACACTTCTTCCACTCTGTTCTAATAGAATTTAACTTCAATGATTGACTTCACAGTTACTTTAAAAAAACATTAGTATTGGTTTCATAATGTCTACTCTTCACCCTTCTAGCAGTTTCCAAGTATCATTCACTTGGTGATTTTTTTTTTATGCCTAGCAAAATAAATAACATCAAGTAAAAAATGAGGAAAAATTGAATATTAACTTATCTGATATATTCTTTTCTTAAGAAAAAAAATATGGCTTATAATGGAAGAAGAGGTGTCAAAGTAAATGATAGTAATGCATTTGTTAGACATGTATATCTACATATATAATCAAACTAGCCCCCATTTACACAAATTATTTTCCCAGTGAAAAGTTAAGCAATTTAAAAAGAAAAAAGATTTGCAACCATTCATAAAAACTACTCAGTCTCAGAGCTAGATGGGTACCTTAGAGATTGCATAGACTAAGCTCTTTGTCTGTTAAGACAGAGACTCAGAGAGGTAAAATGGTATGTAATCTCATGCATGCTCATAATTTTTATTTCCAACTGGATGCTAACAATTCATAAAACTTTAGCAGTAAATCTAAGTTCTAGAAACTTCTGTCCTTGGTGAATATATCCTCCAGGGGTCCCAGGAGCTTAATTTCAAATAGTCTAAAACTGAACTCAGTATTATTACTGTTGCCCAAATTCTTTATTTCCCATGTACTTACTCCCTATATACTTCACTATAGTAGTGTTATCCCCAATGCGTTCACACTCTCAATCCCAAAACCTGAGTTTTGCCTCTGACTAAATCATCTTTTTCTGTTACATCCAGTTGATTATGAACCATATCAATATTCGATGAAAATATTTCTCAAATGCATCTTCTCTTCTCAATCTCTACTAAGTCAGCTTTAGTTTACTCCCACTTACTCTTCTGTAATTAATTTAGTAACTTCTTAATAATTTCTCTTCATCCAAACTGTTTCCATCTAGTCTATCCCAGGTATTGTAGTAAGAATGATCTTTTTGTGTCTCCCCTCTTCAAAATGAAAGTCCAAACTCCTCAGCCTAATTTTTCGTGATGTTGTCCTACCTACGATTATATCCAGACATTTTTCTTATCCCCATGCAAACATCATCAACAGGATATCCTGACCTACTAGTAGTCTTTCAAACTTGCCATGTCTACTCACACATCTATGCCTTCACATACGCTCTTCTGTGTGTCTTCCCCATACCATTACTTATCTTGAAAATTTTTCTTGTTAGTTGCCATGGAGTCAGTTTTTACTCCTGACAACCTAATGCATAACAAAATGAAATATTGCTTGCTTCCATGGCATCTCCCTAATTGTTGATATGTTTGACTCTAATGTTTAGGTTATTGTGTTAAACCATCTCATTTTTAAGGGTTTCCCTCATTTTTGCTGATTTCTCTACTTTAGGTTTCCCTCATATTTTCTCACCCTGTATTTTACCAAACATAATGTTCTTTTTTAGCAAATTAGTTATTCCTAATGACATGTCCAAAGTCAGTCTCACTGTTCTCTAGGATGGATTCTCCTTCTATTTCTTCTAAGAGTAATTTGTTAATTTTTTTGGCAGTTCATGATATATTAATATTCTTTTCCAACACCACAATTCAAAGACATCAGTTCTCTGTTTTCTTTTTTCCATATTTTGCATGCGTGTGAGGAAACTGAAAATGGCAACTGTCAATGATAGGTTAATACCCATAGTTCTACAAGGAGGACCATTTAACACAACCATTATTCAAATGTATACACCAAGCATGAACACCAAAGATGAAGAAATTGAAGATGTTTACCACCTGCTGCAGTCTGAAATTGATGGAAGCTGCAATCTAAATACAACGATAATTACTGGTAATTGGAATACAACAATTGGCAACAAAGAAGTTGGAGATTGTGGCGTTGATAATAGGAAGATGCTGGATATCTATCATGTGGTAGAATTCTGGAAGACTAGCCACTCCCCGGAAGGAAGGTTGGGCAATCCTACTTCCGTAGTGATACTGCCTCGGAAACCCAAGGAGGGGTCGCTATGAGTCAGGGCTGACTCGACGGCACATAACAACAACAACAACAACAACAAGTGATATATTCAGAGAAAATACTTTCTTTTATCAATACAATCAATGACTATACACATAGGTCTCAGTGAATGAATTACATGGGAATTAAAAAGAGTTGAGGGAGCTCTGGTAGCATAGTGGCTAAGGCACTTGACTGCTAACCAGAAGGCTGGTGGTTCAAACCCACCAGCCACTCCTCGGAAGGAAGATGGGGCAATCTACTTCCACAGAGATACTGCCTCGGAAACCCAAGGAAGTGTCGCTTTGAGTCTAGTCTGACTCAATGGCATATAACAACAACAACAATAAAAAGAGTTGATGGAGAAGCTCAATATCGTCTATCAAGAAAATTCCCATTGACCCTCAAAATTATGTCTTAGACATCATCTCTGTTTGGGACACTATAATAGACCATTTGGTACCCTGAACCAAATCTCCTAAGCTCATCTCTGATTTTAGTAACTTTTGTGATAGACAATTCCCTTTGGTTCAGACTTGCCTCTAGACAGCAATGTGCCATCTCCAGCATCTTCCTACTTTTGTTCAGGGTGTTCTATTGTCTTATTGGTTATCCTGTTCTCCTGGGAGCATATACAGACAAAGAAATGGGTGGGGGAAACAGTAAGGTGGCAGCCTGTAGTTAGTGGGGTTCAGTCGCTGGTGAATAACTTTCCCACCTCTACCCTTCATGAAGAGTAGGGATTTCAGAGGGATATGCTGGAATCGATCTCCCATTGCCCAGAGCAACAAACTTGATAATTGACTTTTCCTGTTTTCTTGGCTCACTATCTCCTCAGTTCCTTCTGTTTCCTGGAGTTATTTCCCTAACAAACTACCTGTAAACAAGTCCTAATGAATTTGTGCTAAGGGAAACCAAAAGGGAGAAAGAGCTATCATATAACTCCAACCCTCAATATGACTTTTATGACTTTCCACGATGCAATCTATATGTTTGTATTCCTAATGTATATTGTTCTTTTATGCTGCTTTTACGACTGTTTATATTTCTGTTTTTCTTACTAGATTGTGTGTTCATTATGGATGGTTTTTGAGTTTTATTTATGATTATATTCTAAGTCATTCAGCCTAATATATGACCAGCATCCATTTGTTAGTTTTTAATACTGTAGTGGCTTATATGTTGCTATGAAGCTGGAGCCTATGTCAAAGGTATTTCAAATACCAGCAGGGTCACCCATGGTGGACACATTTCAGCAGAGCATCCAGACTAAGACAGATTAGAAAGAAAATACCTGTGATCTTTTTCTCAAAATTAAACAATGAAAACTCTATGGATTACAGTAGAACATTGACCAAAATAGTGAGACAAGATGAGCCTCCTAGATTGGAAGACATTCAAAATACGCAGTAGCCAATCATGAAGATGGAACAGGATAGTGCAACATTTCGTTCTATTGTACATGGGGTGGTCATGAGTTTGAGCCAACTCAATGACAACTAACAGCAATAATAGGCTCAAAATAAATGTTGTTGGATTAAACTAGGTAAGGATGGTGGTGATGTATCTTGAACTGAGTCTTCTGATTAAAAATCATGGTTCTTTCTATTCAATTGTGCTACCTCTCCTTGTACTACAGAGGGATAGAGACATTTGCAATCACTTAGAAAAAGTAGCAGCTCTCAGTATGTAGGGATATAGCATCCAAATTATTTTCAAATCATCTAGATTTTTTGTCTCTGTTGCCTCACTTTGCCATACTTGGCTTTTCAGTAAGTTATAATTAGTGAAGGACTGCATGGTATAGTGTTATGCACTTTATATTTTTCTCACAAGGTCATTGACTCACATCTCAGCCCTTACACCCACAAGCTATGTGATTCTGAACGTGTGATTAAATCTGAATCTTAGTTTTCTTATTAGCAAAGTAATAATGATAGTTCCCTTATAGAGTTATTGAAATTTTAAGGATAATAGTGTATTTGAAGCACATGGCAAACTAAATATACTTAATAAATGTTTGTTTTTTCTTTTTAATGTTTTGTGACCATAGTCTAGTTTGATCTGAGATTTATTAGAAACTCTGAACCAAGCTTTGTTTGGAAAGATGTTTGAATACTTGTCAAAAGCAGAATATCAGAATATACGGTTTTCAATTATTCATTGTCTTTCATCCCCTATGTTACTCTAGGTTTTCAGAAATTGTCTGTGTTACCAAATTTATCAGTGATTTTTTTTTTTTTTTTAAGTTATCCTGGACTAGTATGAACTGGTCAATGATACTGTGTAATGTGGCCTGTGAATGAGATGTTTGGTATAATGTGTGTTGTGTGCCATTGATTCGATTCTGATTCATAGCAATCCTATAGGACAAAGTGGAACTGTACCATAGGGTTTCCTAGGCTGCTGTCTTTAGAGGAACACACTGCAACATCTTTCTTCCATGGAGCTGCTGAGTGGGTTGGAGCTGCTGACCTTTCAATTCTAAGAGAATGTTTAAGCATTGCACTACCAGAGCTTGTTAATGTAGCATATGGAAAAGAACATTGGAAAGATACTATGGATCTATAGGTTTTATCCCAGTAGGGTGCTATTTCCTGATTTTGGACAAGTGACATGAGTAATTTTAGAGGTGAAATTCTTCATTTATAGAAGATAATCAAGTGGATTATTGGAGTGGTCTTATTTAGCTTAAACACATTAAAATCTCTGATTCATTGAGTATTTGTGAAAAAAAAGAACCCTATA
>NW_006922060.1:1854782-1869091 GCF_000298275.1 Orycteropus afer afer | reverse complement strand
AGGGGTCCACGATTATCTTCTGTGTCTGTGTTAATTGGTTTCCCTTTTCTTTGTTGAAGAGGGTCTGTGCAATCCTTCTGCCTAGTCCGCCATCTTGCCAGAACTCCCCAAAGATGATTAATTTTAAGTGATTTTCTAATAAGGTTCCACTGATTATATTTTCCCTTATTGACTATTTAAAAGTATTTTAACTTATAAGGAAAGCTTTCTTAGAGTTATCCTTTTTGTACAGATATAATCATTGCTCTAAACTGAATTAAGAAGTGATGTTGTAAAAATAAAACTTTCCATAGAGTAAAGATGCTGACAGAATCAGCTTTTTGCTGTTCTTGAGAAGCAATTCTTTAATGTAATTAAGAAGAAAGTATTTTATGTAGAACATTCTTCCACAGCTTTATTTGGTTCATCTTCTAATTTTAAAAAGGATAACACATTAAACATGAACCAAATGGAGCATAATGCATACCCTATGGCAGTTGTAATGATGGATGGGCTCCAAGAAGAAATAGCCATGTCCACAATAGGTTTGTGATGAATTACAGAGTGAGTCCTTGGTTTTCTTTAGCCAGTTGAAGTGGAGTATTTAATGATCTCCTCTTAGTAATGAGCAGTTTCCCCTATCTGTCAGTATTCTTTTGTCTTCTTTTCTTTACATTGTTCCATTCAATTTGGTTTCCTGGTTTTATAATTAGAAGTCCTTGAATATGAGTAAAGGGGAAAGAGAAAAATCCTAAAAAGGAATAATTTTATAAAGGAAAGAATTGTATTTCAGAAAATTTAAGAAATTATCACTTTTTGCAGTAGGTGAAGAAAGTATTTTGATTGAGTGATGATGGATCTGTCTGAATGTAATGAAAGATATTTATTTCTTGTTAAACAATGCAGCTTTTCAGAATTTTAAATACAGATATTTATGCCCTTAGTTCAACAAAGTGTTGTTTTGGCATGCTATAAGGCATGCAGTAAACAAATTCTAAGGTAGTCAATAAACAAGGGAGCTCTAATAAGCAGTGTCCGTTTTAGGCAGGAGGCCTGATTGAAGGGCTTGCCCTGAGGTTGTTTGCCTAGGAGGTCAAAAACTGTGTCCCAAGAAACTTAGTTTGGCTTTGGGAGGTGTACATATGAGAGACAGCCTAGAGAAAGGAGATCCAGGGCAATTTTCAGACAGATGGATTATTCCAAGTCATTGGGTAATAATACTATATAGTTCTGTGTATTCTGGAGTATTCTGGTGGTGTAGTGACTAAGGCATTTGACTGCTAACCAGAAGGCTGGTGCTTCAAACTCACCAGCCACTCCTTGGAAAGAAGATTGGACAATCTACTTTGGAAACCCAAGGAGGAGTCGCTATGAGTTGGACCTGACTTGATGCTAGTGAATTTGGTTGTTTTTTTGTTTTTTTGTTTTTTTTGGTTTGGTGGTGCAAACAGTTAAGTGATCAGCTACTACCCAAAAGGTTAATAGTTCAAATCCACCCAGAAGAGCTTCTGAAGAAAGGCCTATAGATGCACTTCAAAAAAATTATAGCCACTGAAAACCCTATAGAACACAGTTTACTCTGACATACACGGAGTTACCAAGAGTTGGGATCAAGTCCATGACAATTGATTGGTTTCTGTTTGTTTTTTTTTTCCCCTAGTCTGAGTTTTCTAATTATTTTAAGTAGAATTCTGTCCAGAATCAAAGTGGAAAAGGACGTGCATCACCTTGGGGTCTTTCTGGTTGTTAAGCAATTTTCTCTTAGCTCAAACACACTTTACTTTGTTATGCTAAGGCTAAGAATTTGCAATCCATGTTTCTTCTTAGGTGTGTGTGGGGTTTTTGTCAGATTCTGCCAATCGGCATGTTAGAGGAAGACCAAAAGTCTGGAGAAGGGTAGTCTCAGTGCTACCTTTTGGCTTCATTGTTCTGGCAGCTCAAGGAGTGAGGCTACTTCCTGCAGTTATTATCTCAGCAACATCCCAATAGTTTGTTTTGCTTTTTCCTTTCTCAGTCTTCCAACGCCTTTTAAAACAACATCCTAAATTAAGTTCTCTCTATAAAAATAGCTGGTGTGGTTTGTGTTTCCCAACCGGACACTGACTGATGTAAGAGAGAAGCTGACAAAGATCTAGGTAAGACAGCAGGACTGGATAAGCAGAGCAGCATTCAAGGCAGCTCTCTAGGGCATACAATTTGGCACTCTGTGCTTGAAAACTGTAACAAAATCCCAATTCTCTAGGTTGTGCCAATATTGATAGTCTTAAGGAGAACCAGCACTAAATAAGCTCACCCAGGCTCCAATTACACACTTGGCTTAAGTTATGTCCTACATCTCAAAGGAACCCTGATAGTACTTCCCAACTCTTCAGACATACAAATTTTGGGGAAAAAAAAAATGTGTGTTACTGTTAGACATCAGAACAATGCACCACACTTGGTAGTTATTGAAAATTGCATGAAAGCTCATCCTGCTTTGCATATAAAATTATATATAGCTCTAAATTTATTTTTAAGGTGTTCTGGTGGTGTAGTGATGAAAGAATTTAGCTGCTAACCAAAAGGTCAGTGGTTCAGCCCACCAGCTGTTCCATGGAAGAAAGACTAGGCAGTCTGCTTCCATAAAGATTTATGGACTTGGAAACCCAATGGGGTTGCTATGAGTCAGAATCAACTTGATGGCACTAAGTGAGAAGCTTGCTTTTATTGTTGTGTTATGAAGTATTTTTGCATGATCCCACATAATTTGACAGATGAGACAGCAATCTATTGACCCCTTCAATCCCCTCCCTTCTACACACATACCATCTTTGGCTCATGGACAGTATCCACAGCACAAGCCACGGCATTACACATTGCTGTTGTTGTTAGGTGCTGCTGAGTTGGCTCCCACTCATAGCGATCCTATGTACAACAGAATGAAACCCTGCCTGGTTATGTGCTGTTTTGGTTACCTAGTACTGCTCTAACAGAAGATATCACAAATGGGATGGCTTGAACAAACAGGAGTTTATTCTCTTATCATCTTGGATTCTAGAAGTCTGAATTCAAAGTGCCAGGCTCTAGGGGCTGGATGAAAGTCCCTTGACCTTGGGCTTCAGCTCTGCCTCTTGCTCCCAGTCCAATGAAGCTAGAGGCATCTCTTCACTCAGGCAGCTGCTGGCTGCTGAAGCTAACAAGCCCCAGGTTGGCAAATAAAATGGTACAGCCCTGATATTACTAAACCCCATTGTGGGCCATTGATTCAAGTCCAGGAAAAGTCCCCAGATCAGCCGGGCAACATGACAGGCTGCTGAACACTGACTTGGCTACTTGCAGGATTCAAGCATGCCATAAGCTAGGGACCTTCCTCAAAGCTGCTTCTTATGTCCTAGAAGCAGCCCACATCCCTATAGCAGCTACTCAGCTGCTCTAGAGGATTCCACCATGGAATCGATTGCCAATCTCACCATGAGGAATAATTAATTACATCCAGTTGCCCAGGCACTCAACCAGGCCCAGCTAAGTTGGCATACAGCCTTAACTACCACATGTGCACTACTCACAATCTTTGCTATGCTTGAGCCCATCATTGCAGCCACTGTGTCAATCCATCTTGTTGAGAGTCTTCCCCTTTTTCTCTGATCTTTCACTTTACCAAGCATGAAATCCTTCTCCAGGGAATGATCCCTTCTGACAACATGACCAAAGTAAGTGAGATGAAGTCTGGCCATTCTCACTTCCAAGGAGCATTCTGGCTGGACTTTCAGGACAGATTAGTTCATTCTTCTGGCAGTTCATGGTATTTTCAGTATTCTTTTCCAACACCATAATTCAAAAGCATCAACTCTTCATTGGTCTTCCTTATTCAGTGTCCAGCTTTCATGTGTATATGAGGTGATTGAAAATACCTTGAGTTGAGCACACCATAGTCTTCAAAGTGACATCTTTGCTTTTCAACAAAGGTGTTATGCAGCAGATTTGCACAGTGCAATAGGATATCTGATTTCTTGCCTGCTACTTCCATGGGCGTTGATTGTGGATCCAAATAAAATAAAACTTTGACAACTTCAATCTTTCTTACTTTTATCATAGTGCTGCTTATTGGTCCAGCTGTGAGGATTATTGTTGAGGTGTAATCTATATTGAAGGCTATATTCTTTAATCTTCATTAGTAAGTGCTTCAAGTCATCTTCACTTTCAGAAAGTAAAGTGTGTCATCTGCATTTCATAGGCTGTTAACAAGTCTTCCTCCAATCCTGATGCCACGTTCTTCTTCATATAGTCCAGCTTCTTGGATTATTTGCTCAGCACACTGATTGGATAAGTATGGTGAAAGGATACAACTCTGACACACACCTTTACTGCTTTTAAACCATACAGTATCCCATTGTTCTGTTTGAATGACAGCCTCTTAGTCTATGTACAGGTTCCTCCTGAGCACAGTGAAGTGTTCTGGAATTCCCATTTTTTGCAATGTTACCTATAATTTGTTATGAACCACACAGTTGAATTCCTTTGTGTGGTCAATAAAACACAAGTAAACATCTTTTTGATATTTTTTGCTTTCAGACAAGATCCATCTGACATCAGCAGTGGTATCTCTTGTTCCATGTCTTTTTCTGAATCCAATTTGCATTTCTGGAAATTCCCTGTCAATATACTGCTTCAACTGTTTTTGAAATATCTTCAGCAAAATTTCACTTCTGTGTGATATTAATGATATTGTTTGATAATTTCCACATTCTGTTGGATCACCTTTCTTTGGAATAGGCACAAAAATGGATCTCTTCTAGTCAGTTGGCCAGGTAGTTGTCTTCCAAGTTACTAGGCATAGACAAGTAAGTGCCTCCAGTGCATCATCCATCTGTTGGAACATCTCAGTGTGTATTCTGTCAATTCCTGGAGCCTTGTTTTTCACTGATTCCTTCAGTGCAGCTTCTACTTTCTTCAATGCCATTGGTTTTTGATCATATTCCACCTCCTGAAATTGTTGTGCATTGACCAATTCTTTTTTGTACAGTGACTCTGTGTATTCCTTCCATTTTCTTTCGATGTTTCCTACATCATCCAGTATTTTGTCCAAAGAATCCTTCAATTTTGCTACTTGAGGCTTTGTTTTTTTCTTCAGTTCTTTTGGCTTGAGAGATGCCAAACATGTCCTTCCCTTTTGGTTTTCTGACTTCAGGTCTTTGCACATATCATTGTAATAATTGACTTTGTCTTCTCGAGCTTCCCTTTGAAATCTTCTGTTCAGCTCTTTTATCTTGTTGTTTCGTCCATTTACATTAGTTACTCTCCATCCAAGAGCACATTTCATAGTCTTTTCTGACATCCATTTTGGTCTTTTCCAATTTTTCTGTCTTCTTAATGACCTTTTACTTTCTTCATATATGATGTTCTTGATGTCATCCCACAACTCGTCTGGTTTTCAGTCATGTGTTCAGTGCATCAAATCTGGCCTTCAGATGGTCTCTAAATTCAGGTAGAATATAATCAAAGCCATATTTTGTGTCTTATAGACTTGTTTTTGACAGTCAGGTCCTGGCCTTATTTTAGCTGAAGATAATGAACTTCTTCATTGCCTCTTTCCACAGTTGTAGCATTACATGTAAATACATTATTAAATTTATAAAATATGGGTTTCCTATAAAAAACCAAACCAAACTTACTGCTGTCAAGTCAGATCTGACTCAGAGTGACTCCTCCTTGGGTTCCTGAGGCAGTATCACTACAGAAGTAGTTTGGCCAAGCTTCCTTCCAGGGAGTAGCTTGTGTATTTGAACCACCAGCCTCCTGGTTAGAAGTCAAATGCCTTAGGCACTACACCACCAGAACTTATGTAAAATATATATAATATGAACTATATAGTTGTTGTTTGCCATTGAGTCAAATCCGACTCATAGTGACCCCTCCTTGGGTTTCCGAGGTGGTATCTCTACAGAAGTAGATTGCCCAATCTTCATTCTGAGGAGTTGCTGGTGGGTTTGAACTGCCAGCCTTCTGGTTACCAGTCAAGTGCCTTAGGCACTATGCTACCATAGCTCTCTAAAATATATACAATTTATCTGAAAATTATAAGCAGTATTGTATGTAACAACATATAGTTATGTACTTGTGCATGTTCAAGAATATTTCATATCTCATAGTAGGTAAAACATTTGTCTGCTAACCATATGGTCAGCATTTCAAACCCTCGGAAGGAAGATGGGGCAATCTACTTCCGTAGTGATACTGCCTCGGAAACCCAAGGAGGGGTCGCTATGAGTCGGGTCCGACTCGACGGCAAATAACAACAACAACAAAGTTGCTCTGCAGGGGGAAGATGAGACAATCTACTTCCACAAAGATTTGCAACCTTGGAAATCAATGAGGATAGCTATGAGTTGAAATTGACTCGAAGGCAGTGGGTTTTTTGAGTCAGCATAAATAAACCATGTGTTTGTGAATCTATCTCACTTTACCTGTCCCACCTTGTCAGCACCAACGCTTGAAAGAAATCCCAGACTTGTTGACAGCGGATCTCATTCTCCTCACATGTATGAAAACTTGGGATGCTAAAACTTATGGCAGCCTGCTGTTTTAATTACACTTCCTGCTCCAAGCTAACACTGAAGAGGGTTCAGTTTCTTCTCCAGAAAGGCGAGGTTATGTAGGATAGAGTGTCTGCACCACTATCATGTGTTCAGATGTCTAAACTGCACACTTGGAAATCTGTTATTTTGGGCTATTTTTGCCCTTCCTTCAGCAATATTTGGAGTCAGGTGCTGTTTTAAGTGGTGAATGATAGCATGCATCCTTTGTCCTAATGTACCTCTGGGCTATGTAGAAGTGAGTAGACAGCTCTATTTTAGATGATATAACATATATCTGGGGGGAATATTTTGATCTTTATTCTGTTAACAATGAAAAACTTTCTGAAAAATTTGAAAGAGAGGAGTGATGAGATTCGAACTCAGTTAAAGAAAACTCTTGGCAATGAATCAAGCAGTTACATAATTTTCCAGAAAAGAATGTTGGGCATGACAATTAACATTATGAGGAATGTAGAAGAAAGTTAAGAAAGGTTGAAAGTTTCCAACTTGACCTTAGTAGATAATGAGGTGGTTGAGCAGGATAGAAAATGTAGATGGAGACAGTCTTGCCTTTACAGTAAACTGAAGCTAAATATCTCTTCATTCTAGACTTCAGTTGTTTTATCTGTGAATCTGTGAGTGGGAATAATAATAATGCCTAATTCTTGGGGTTATGATAAGGATTGTCAAAATGGCACATTTACATATTTTATGCCTGTTGTGATGATTAAATGAGATGATACGTGTAAAACCTGATACATGTATCAGAATGTGGGTGCCTAGAAAGCACAAGATTAAAATAGGGTATAATTATCTTTATTTCAACAGTTCTACAGCTGAATTAGAGACACACAAGAGCTAGACTTGCTCTCCTGACACACTATTATAACCCTTTTCCCCCACATATGATTTGTTGCCTCCAGAAGAGGACTGATTAGTTGTACAAACTTACAGCTCTTCTTAATATAGTTTTTCAAATTACTAAAGTTGTCTCATAAAATCTGAAAGCTACTTTTCTTACTGAAAACCTAAGGGTACTGGCTAAGAAAAGTAATGGCAAATCCTTTTTCAGATAAGAATAACTTGATTATATTAAGTTGTGAGACTCATTTCTTTGAAGTTTTACTTTTCTCCCACCCATAGAAAAATTCACATCATGTCTCAGGGTATTAATTAAAATATCCTTTGCCAAATACCCTTTGCTAATGAGTTGTTTTCCAAGTTCAAATGGTAGAGATGTTGCCACTAGAGAACCTTGACTTAGAACCCCAGCTGGTGTGTGTGAGAGGAAATAGACTCATAAAGACACATCCCTCTGACAACTGGGAGCATTAAACCTGCTGTTTTCTGAAGAGAAAAACATCTTCAATATGGACGTTATTGCATATATTCCAAATATCTCTGAGTCATTGTTGAGACATTTTAAACATTTAAATTGTTTTCAAGGTGTTACTCATAGATTTCATCCCTTAAAATATGAATGTGGAAGAGGAAACAGCATTGCATATGTTAAGACGAAGAGATAATTTAAGCATGAATGGTGTATCAATCCCTTAGTTACTGGTGGTTTAAAAAATGTCAGGAGGGTTCACAGAGATTTATAAATGTAAACCATTTTAGCACACTTTTAAAAACTTCCCAAGGATGTAGTAAATTCAATTTTTTGGTTCCATTTGCTTGTCTCTTTTCATTGTATTCATTTTTTCATAACCTTATTTGTCAAAAAACAATTCATGATGTCTTATAAAGATGCATATATTAGAGCAGAATAATATATATATAGAAAAAATTAAAAAAATTTGGAATAAAGGTGGAAAAGTAGAAAGTAAGGCAGAATCAGCTGGGAGATACGCCAAAGTTTATGTACTTGTCAAAGTGTCACACATTTGAATCTGTGCTTTGCTCAGGGAAAACACAATCCTTTCCTTCTTTGGATACAAGGGTAAGTTTCTTTTATTGAGTCTTACAGAAAGCCTGTCCAGTATCAGGAGTTCCATCCTCAACAAGAGGCATGTATTAAGATAGCTATGGATTCCTTGGAGTCTTTAAGTGGTACAAACAGATAATAACATGCTTGCCTGCTAACTCTGAAAGGCTGGAGGTTTTAGTCCACCCACAGGTGTCTTGGAAGAAGGGCATGGTGGTTTACTTCTGAAAAATTAACCATTGGAAATCCATGAGGTACAATTCTTCCCTGACACTCATGAGTTCCCCATGAGTCAGAATCGACTCTATGGCAACTGATTTTTACTGGCATGAGTTCTATAGTTCATTTTCCTGAATATGGGTAGTTGGCAGGATATTGATACATATTTTTATGTAAACAATTTCTTTAAGGCTTGAATATGACCATCCAGGAATATATTTAGGAAGAATTGGAAGAATAGGTGGAGTGTACATATATATCAGCCCCATTTTCCATAAAAGCTATTTCTCTTAGGTAAATTTTTGAAATGTTTTGAGCAGTGATGAGTTAGTTCAATATTGTGCTCCTAGAGAGGTAGCTAGAACATAGTTACTTCATGCCTATTTTAAATCAGATGAACTGGGAAGAAGATTGACCTGCTCTTGGGAACACAAATTCTGTGTTTTAATTGCATTTTTAAGTTCATTGTTCTCTCCCTACTTATTTAGTACAGCATTGCTTTACAAACCAAGTCATTTTTCAAAATATTTATTGGGACTCTATTAGACCCAAAGCTGCTTTTCCATAGGTGCCATGAAAATAAAATAAGATATAGTCCAATATAGGATTTCAAAAATGTTACAGTTGTGGGAAGGATGCATTCTGCCAGTTGAATCTAATGAATGACAAAGATGGATAAATTGTTTCATAAATTCATAAGTTAAAAAGAGAGTGAAAAAGAATGGTAATTTCTACAAGAAGAAGACAAGGAAAATAAGAAAGACAAGAACCAAGAGATTATGATGTTTTGGACAATATTAATTGCTTTTGATTTTATTCTGACTCGTGGCATCCCTCTATGGCAGAGCAACATAGCTCCATAGGATTTTTATTTATTTATTTTTTAATTGTAATCTTAATGGTAGAAGATTTCTAGGCCATTTCTTCCTAGGTATTACTGGGTGGGTTTGAACTGCCATCCTACAAATTAGCCATCCAGAGCAAACCATTTACCCCACTGAGGGACTTTGTTTTGGACTATGAGCAATGAAAACCTTTGATGAAGAGGCAGGGTGAAAAAACTCTCACTGCCATCAAGTTGGTTTTGACTCATAGTGACCCCCTTGGGTTTCTGAGGCAATAAATCTTTATGGAAGTAGATTGCCCAGTCTTCCTTCCACGAAAGAAGCAAGGTGGTCAGGGTTAAAAGGCTGCAAAGGGGTAAAGGAACAAAAAATATAAGGAATCATTATTGAATATGATTACAAGACACTCACTGGAGGTAAACATTTAGCAAATGGAATAGCTAACAAAAGAGTCATGTTTGTCATATTAAAATGATGTTATTTTATTTCCTTTTTAATAAATAATGATTTTCATAATACAAATTTAGTAAAAATCAGTTTACTGAAAATATATTTCAGATTCCTGAAGAATAGACTCAGATTCTCTAATAAATTAGGGCTATAAAGTCAGTACAGATCTAATTTAGAAAGGTCAGGGATGCTGCAGATTGTCACATGAACACACTATTTTCTCCATGACTTCTGATACTCTCTTCTAATGAAAGATTTCCTAACTGATGTGCACAGAACGTGGAGGTTTCATAAGCGAGACTCAAGTATGCCATGAGTCAAGAATATCCCCTTGGGCTTCAGGACAGTTATGTTGATGTTGATCCCAACAGAGAGAAAGCTCAAAATCCAGTACACTACTGCAACACTGGATGCATGGTCAGGGAGAAACTCTACTATTGAACTGCTACTTCAGCAGCATTCAGGGCACTTTTGCAGCAGAGTCCTGTGATCCATCTTGGCATAGGATTCATGGAGCTGCCAGCTGAGAGCATGGTTCACAATGATTATGATACTGGTGCAGGACCAGGCAATGTTTTGATCTATTATACATAATGCTCAAAATCCTGTACCCAGCTATTACTACACTACTGCAACATTGGATGCATGGTCGGGGAGAAACTCTACCATTGAACTCCTACTTCAGCAGAATTCAGTACACTATTGCAGCACAGTCCTGTGATCCATCTTGGCACAGGACTCATGGAGCTGCCAGCTGACAGCATGGTTCACAATGATTATGATGATGGTGCAGGACCAGGCAATGTTTTGATCTATTCTACATAATGTCTCCAGGAGTCAGAGCCCACGTGATGGTAACTAACAACAATAAAGTCATGTCCCAGGTGAAGTCAGGAAGGTGTGGGTCTATTTTCCTCCAACTTTGAGGATAAGTTGATCAATCATCTCTACAGTTCTTTTGAATATTCTTCAAAATAATATTTTCCCTAGATCTATTGCACTGAATTGTAAAGAAAAAAAGTTAAATGTTTCGCATTTATAGGTAGTTGGCTAAAGGGATTTTAAGTTCCTCTCTCTTACTATATACTGTTGTCATTGTTAGTTGTCATCAAGTTGATATCTACTCATGATGACCACATGTGTTCTGAGTAGAAGTGCTCCATAACTTTTCAAGGCTAGGGTGATCTTTAAGAAGTATATCACCAGATTTTTTTTCTGAGGAGGTTTGAATTGCAAGCCTTTCAACTAGTAGTTGAGTGTTTAATTTTTTGTGCCAGCAGGGAAATCTGTATCTATACATACACATATATACATATTTTTATGTCTATCATTCAGTATGGAATATTAGAATCTGAATGTATATTAGAATCCAAACATGTAAACTATTCTAAAAAATATTCTAAATATATATTATTCAAATGAAAATTATAAAAATCTCATGGAAGCATATTAGAAAAAGCAGTAAGAAAAATTATGCATTCTATTTTTAACTATTCTGTTGCTGGAGACTTATTATGAGGGCAGATCCTAAACAGATAACCTTTTTAATATCTCAAAATTATCTGCTATTTACATATGCATTGTAAAGTTGCTGAGACCTTAAGTTCTATTATATTTTCTATGGCATCTTCTGTAGTACCACTGACCTCTTTATAAATTTGAAGAAGTTGTACTATCAATGGAACAGATTTTCTGAAAAATGGGGTCATTAATTTTTACCCAGTTCATATACTTGGTTTCTTCAAAGTAATTACTGCTTCTTTAAATATATAAAATCAAAAAATAAAACCAGCAAAATGGATTGCACTCATATGTGTATTAATATTTTAGAAAGAATTCCTCATCTTGATTAACCACATAATGAATAGATTTCTGAGAAAAGGGGAAAATTTTGGTGATTTATGAAAATATCATCTAATTCTTCTAAACTACCTAATATCTTTAGAATAATGTTTATCATCAGTGAGTAAAATATTTGAGAGAAACTGAATTTGGGACGCTCATACTTTATAATCAATACTCTCATTAACCAACAGAGAAAGGATAAATAGACCAGAATATTGATCTCCTTATATCCAAGGTTCCTCATAAAACCTGAACATTATCTTCTAAGACGCTGGTGGCTTAGTGAAAATTCCAAGGATATCAAGTAGCCACCCTGCTCTTTACTCCTTACCTTATGTTGGGCCAATTTAGTTATCTTCTCTGATCCTCAATTTCTCTTCTGTAATGTGGGAGTAGTTATGACCACCTCTAGAATTGTTCCAAGAGTTCTTGGAGAATGTGCTGATCTTGGACTTATTATGTTCACTGTCTTTTAGTTCTCTGATACATATAAACGTTTAAAAAAATGATTGAACTTTCTTAAGTGTTATTGTTAAAAAGTGTTATCCCCCAAATATAGTCTACCAGTACTGGAAGTGGAACACCAACCATCTTTCAGGGTCAGGAAAGGGAAATTAAGAGAGGAAGATATACAGTAATAATGATGTTTCCCCAAAACCAAACCTATGGCCACCCAGTCAATTCCAACTCATAGTGACCCTATAGGACAGAGTGGAACTGCCACATAGGGTTTCCAAAGCTGTATTGCCTCATCTTTCTCCTGTAGAGGAGCTGGTGGGTTTGAACCTTTGACCTTTTGATTAGCAGCCAGATGAGTTAACGACTACACCATCAGAGCTACTTATAATGATGTTTAGGTTTCTCCTTTTATTTAGTTGAATTGGATATTTATGTCAATTGTAGCATTAATGTTTCAGATATTCTTCATCCCTATTCTAAACTAGCAGGTACTGCTTTCTTCCCTTTTCACAGCATAATGTCTTTGGTTAAAGCCATTGTTCTTTTTCTATCAAACAGGGATTAATTTTAAAATCATTGGTATCCCTCACCCCAACCTGTCACACCAACACTGTTACATGTCCACTCTCAAATACCAAAAATACCCACTTATGTCTCTCCTCCTTATCCATCTTGATATGTGATGGGCAGAGCACGTATTGGTAGAAGAAATAAAATAGAACTTATTTGATTTGATTTACATAAAACCTGCTCTCTCAACCACAGGGGTCTTCTAACACTTTTGTTAGTTTACTTATCTTAAATATTTTGAAGTCCAATTTAACCTCTCAACATTTTAAAGTTACCATCTAAAATTGTTAATCATAAGTGTAAAGTGTCAAGTTCCTAATTTTCATTGGTGAATATTAACTTTTTTAAAACAAAGTTATTCCATCACTATTTAAAAGGTAGAAGCTCTGGTGGCCTAGTGCTTAAGGCATTTTGTATTCACTGAATTATAAATACAAATTCTAGGTAATAAAAAAACGTATATTTTTCTTCAGAAAAAGACCCATAGATAGTAAAGTTTATGAGCTATGTTGATTTTGTTAGGTGCCCTGGAGTCAGATCCAACTCATGGTGACCCTGTGTATAACAGAAAGAAACCCTGCCCAGACCTGCACCTTCCTCACAATCTTTGCTGTAGTTGAGCCTTCATTGCAGCCACTATGTCGCTATGTCTTCCCCCTTTCCACTGCCCCTTTACTTTATCAATAATGATATCCTTCTCTAGGGAATGGTCCCCTCTGACAACATGACCAAAGTAGGTGAGACAAAGCCTGGCCATTCTCACTTCCAAAGAGCTTTCCATCTGCACTTTTAGGACAGGTTTGTTCATTTTTCTGGCAGTCCATGATATTTTCAGTATTCTCCATCAGTCCCGGAAGTGGAACACCAACCATCTTTCAGGGGACAGGAAAGGGAAATTAAGAGAGGAAAATATACAGTCATAATGATGTTTCCCAAAAACCAAACCTGTAGCCATCCAGTCGATTCCAACTCACAGTGACCCTATAGGACAGAGTAGAACTGCCATAGGGTTTCCAAAGCTTTATTGCCTCATCTTTCTCCCACAGAGGTGCTGGTTCAAAAGTATCAACTCTTCTTCAATCTTCCTTATTCATTGCCCACTTTCATGTGCATGTGAGGCGATGGAAAAGACAATGGTTTGAATTAGGCACATCTTAGGCTTCAAAGTGACATCTTTGGTTCTTAACACTTTAAAGAGGTCTTTTGTAACAGATTTGCCCAGTCCAATATAATTTCTGATTTCTTGACCTTTGTTTCCATGGGTGTTGATTGTGGATCTAAGTAAAATGAAATGTTTGAAAATTTCAAACTTTTCTCCATTTATCATGATGTTGCATATTGATCCAGTTGTGAGGATTTTTGTTTTCTTTGTGTTGAGGTGTAATGCATACTGAAGACTGGACTTTTTGATCTTCATCAGTAAGTTCTTTAAGTCATCTTCACTTACAGCAAGCCAAGTTG
>NW_006922060.1:1830099-1846652 GCF_000298275.1 Orycteropus afer afer | reverse complement strand
CCCCCCTTTTTTTTTAATAGTCCAAATTCTTGGATTATTTCTTCAGCCTACATAATGTATGGTGAAAGGATACAACCCTGATGCACACCCTTTCTCATTTTAAACCATGCAGTATTCCCTTGTTCTGTTCTAGTGACAGCCTCTTGATCTATGTACAAGTCCTCAGGAACACAATTAAGTGTTCTGTAATTCCTATTCCTTGAAATAGTATCCATAATTTGTTGTGGTTCACACAGTCAAATGGCTTTGCATAGTCAATAAAACACTGGTAAACATCCTCCTAGTATTCTTTGCTTTCAACCAAAATCCATCTGGCATCAGCAATGATATCCCTTATTCCACGTCCTCTTCTCAATCTAGCTTGTGTTTCTGGACGTTCCCTGTCAATATACTACTGAAACTATTTTGAATTGTCTTCAGAAAAATTTTACTTGTATGTGATATTAATGACATTGTTAGATAATTTCCATATTCTGTTAGATCTACCTTTCTTTGGAATGGGCACAAATATAGATCTGTTCCAGTCACTTGGCCAGGTAGCTATCTTCCACATTTCTTGGCATAAATGAGTAAGTGCATCCAGTGTTGCGTCCATGGTGAAACATCTAATGGGTATTCTGTCAATTCCTGGAGTCTTGTTTTTCACCAATTCCTTTAGTGCAGCTTCGACTTCTTCCTTCAATACCATTGATTCACAATTATATAATAGTTGAACATTGACCAATTATTTTTGGTACAGTGACTTTGCATATTTCTTCAATCTTCTTTTGATAATTCCCATGTTATTCAATATTTTGTGCATAGAATCCTTCTGTTTTGAAACTTGAGTCTTGAATATTTTCTTCAGTTCTTTCAGCTTCAAAAGTGATGAGTGTGTTCTTCCCTTTTGGTTTTCTAACTCCAGGTCTTTCCACATTTCTTTATAATACTGACTTTGTCTTCTTGAACTGCACTTTGAAATCTTCTATTCAGCTCTTTTATCTCGTCATACCTTACATTCACTTTAATTACTCTCCATTCAAGAGCCAGTTTCAGAGTCCCTTCTGACATTCATTTTTGGTCTTTTCTTTCTTTCCTGTCTTTTCAATGACCCATTGCTTTCTTCATGTATGATGGTCTGGATGTCATCCTGCAACTCATCTGATCTTTGGTCATTGGTATTTAATGCATCAAATCTGTTCTTAAGATGGTCTCTAACTCAGGTGAGATATAATCAAGGTCATATTTTGGTGTTTGTTGACTTGTTTTAATTTTCTTAAGCTTCAACTTGAACTTGTCTATGAGTAATTGATGGTCTGTTCCACAATCAGATCCTAGTCTTGTTTTGTTTGGAGATATTGTGATGGAGTTGATCTAATTCCTGTGTATTCCATCTGTTGAGGTCCATGTATATAGCTGCCATTTATGTTGTTGAAAAAAAAACGGCATTTGCAATGACTAAGTTGTTGTTGCAAATTTCTATCATGCTCTATCCAGAGTCATTTCTATTCCCAAGGTCATATTTTAAAACTACCAATGCTTCTTCTTTGTCTCTCACTTTCACATTCCAATCACCAGTAATAATTAATGCATCTTGATTGCATGTTTGATAAATTTCAGAGTGCAAAAGTTGATTAAGTCTTCAATTTCTTCATCTTTGGTTTTAATGGTTGGTGTGTAAATTTGAATAATGGTAGTATTAACTAGTCTTCCTTGTGTGATATTATCCTATCACTGACAGCATTGTACTTCAGCATAGATCTTGAAACTTTGTTTTTTACATTGAATGCTACTCCATTCCTCTTCAATCTGTTGTTCCTGGCATAGTAGACCATATGATTATCTGGTTCAAAATGGCCAGTACCAATACATTTCAACCCACTAATAATGCCTAGGATATTGATCTTTAAGCAATCCATTTCATTTTTGACAACTTCCAACTTTCCTATATTCATACTTTGTTCATTCCACACTCTGATTATTAATGGAAGTTTACAACAATTTCTTCCCATTTTTAGTCATACCCCATTAGCAAAATCTCAATTCAACTCACTGCCATCAAGATGGATCTGACCCATAGCAACCCCTCCTTGGGTTTCTGAGGTGGTATCACTAAAGAAGTAGATTGCCCGACCTTCTTTCTGAGGAGTGGCTGGTGGGTTTGAACTGCCAGCCTTCTGGTTAGCAGTCAAATGCCTTAGACACTACACCACCAGAGCTCCTAGGAGGTCTTGAAAGCATTACTCCATCCACATCATTAAGATCAACTCTAATTTGAGGAGACAGCTCTTCTCCAGTTGCATTTTGAATGTACAATCTGAGAGGTTTATCTTCCAGCACTATATCAGATAATTTTTCAGGGCTATTCATAAAGTTTTCCAGTAATATATCATACAGTGTTTCACTGTTATGTATAAGGTTTTCAGTGGTCAGTTTTTTCAGAAGTGGATGACCCCATCCTTCTTCCCAGTCTGTCTTAGTCTGGAAGCTCCTCTGAAACCTGCCCACCATGGGTGACTCTGCCAGTCTTTGAAATACTGGTGGCATAGTTTCCAGCCTCACAGCAACTCTCAAGTCACTCTAGGATGACAAACTGACAGACGACTTGTAGTTGTCAGGTATAGACATGATTTAATACATTCTATACCTCTATATAGGAAGCTCTGGTGGCATAGTGCCTAAGGCATTTGACTGCTAACCAGAAGTCTGGTGGTTCAAACCTACCAGCTACTCCTCAGAAGGAAAATTGGTCAATCTACTTCCATAGAGATACTGCTTCAGAATATATATTAGGAGATATAGAACGAGTGAAATCATTTCTTTTTATTTCATACTTAATTCATAGTGTATTATTATTATTATTATTTCAACATTCAAACCAATTTTTACTCAGAACTTTGAAAATATTGTTTTTCTTGAATTTGATCATGATCTGATTCTTCTTCAAATGTTTCTAGGTAGTTTTTTCTACTTATGGATACTTAAAAGATTTTCTCTTGATCTTTTAAAGAATGGAGAAAAATACATTTCATTATTTTTTCTTTATCCAATCTCTTTGTCTTATCTTCTAGGAACCCCTAGTAGACAGATGTTGTAAAGTCCAAATGTACCTTCTGTATTTCTACACTTTTTCCTTTGTCATTGTGGTGGTTAAGTTTGTGTGTCAACTTGGCTGGGCCTGGTTGAGTGGCTGGGCAACTGAATGTAGTTATTCCCCATGGTGAGATTGGTAATTAACTCCATGGTGGAATCTATTGGAACAACTGAGTACCTGCCTTGGGTATGTGTTCTGCTTTCTGTATATAAGAAACAGCTTTGGGAATGGTCTGTAGTTTGTGGCATGCTTGAACCCTGCATGCAGCCAAGTCGTTGTTCAGCAGCCTGCCATGCTCTGCCAATTCTGGGACTTTCACTGGACTTGAATGAATGGCCTGCTGTGTGGTTTGATCACATTGGGACTGTTCCTTTTTACTTGTCAACCTTGGACTTGCCAGCCTCAGCAGCCAGCGTCTAAGTGAAGAAATGCCTCTAGCTGCAGTGGGCCAAGAGTAGGAGGCAGAGCTGTAGCTCAAGGTTGAGGGGCTTTCACCCAGCCCCTAGAGCCCAGCACTTTGAACTTGGACTTAAAGCCTCCAAATTGTAAGAATAAACTGTGAAAGCCACCCCATTTGTGGTATATTCCTGTCAAAGCAGCACTAGGTAACCAAAAGAGTCATACTTGTTTCTTTCATATTTTACTCAGGGATAATCACTGGGCTTGTGTTCCAACTTCTCGATTTATTCTCTAATGAGGTGTTTTTTTTTTTTTTTTTTTTAATCATTCAACCTGTTAAATTCTTTTTATTTCAATGGTTATATTTTTATATTACAAAATCATTAATAGTTTCTTTTTTGGGGGATGCATTATTCTCTGGGAATATGTAATAAGCTCAATTTTAATTATTCTGTTTGCTCTATGAACTATTTTCCTTAGTATAATTTCTTCTGTTTATTTAGATGCCCACTTTTATAGTGTTGACTATCTGAAAATATTTTGTTATTATCAGTTGTTTGCTCATATTTATGTTTTAAAATTCCTGATTCTTTTTTTAGATATTAGTTCTGAGTAGAGTGACTTGTCCTTGAAGATTTTAGGAGCAGCATGAGAGCTCTTAGTGGTAGGAGGCTTCATGGGCTCTTTCCCTCTGCTCCCCTGTCTAATTTTAAAACAAACACTCTCTGTTTTGTTGGAATACGTAAGTTCCCACCTTGCAGGTGAGCACAAATAGGAAGGTGAGAATGTCCAGAAAGCCCATCTTCTTGAAATGCTGCTCACATGAATCCACCTAGAGAATTGCTAGGTTTCCTCCTTTGCTGCTTGAATCTACTTATAATCCAAGTTTGGAGATTCCCTGGAGTCGGGCACTCTTCTCTGCATAGCAGTCTCCTGCCCATGGTTTCAGCCCAGATCTGTTTCAGTCTTATTTCTCCAACACTCTGATCTAGTATGCTTTCTGTACTAAGGAATTCCTCAGAATATCTGGCTCTTTAATGCACTCTTGTTTTGTTGACCAACTTTATAACAGATTTAAACTTCTCTGGAATATCCTTTCTGTCATTTTTCATGAATTTATGTGAGAAATAGACATGTTCCCAGTCTGCTCTCTTGATCCACTTTCTACTTTACTCTCTAAAGAAACCCTCATGTCAAATTAAAATGCAATTATTTTCTTATCTTGATAATGCCCTGTAATTCCTCTAATGCAGTTTCAGAGGAAAGATAAAAAGCAAATGGGTATTGCATCTCCTAAAACAGCCATAAACCAAGAGGAACAGAGTTGCATATGTCAAGGATTTAACATTGATACATTTTATGCCATCTTGAACTCCACCAGGAAGCATCATCCTTCTTCAATGAGTTTCTTGGGAGCAGCCATTTCAATTAAGTTGTTTATATTACCAAGCCCATTTGCACAAGCTCAGGCTTAGCTGGCCTTCATGATGGCATAGTGGACGGACTTAAATGGTGGAGAGAAATCTTTCTATCTAGCAGAAGCCCTTGTGTGTATGTATCCACACAGATCCAGACACACACTTGCATTTCTTCAAAATTTAGCTACTGCACTAGGAGGCTTTTTCTGTTCCCTCTAGATAGGACAGGGGACCTTCCATCCTGTTCCCAAACACTCTAATCTCCAATCTTATATGGCTCATATCACCCTGTGTTGTAATTCTTTTTTTTTTTTTTTTCTGTTTGACTCTCCTTGTACTATCACATTCCACTAAATCTGAGCTTTTTGAGGACAGGAATGGTGGGTGCTCTATTCATATTTATATTTCAAAGATGGCTTTTTAACAGTCTCATAGTGAGCATTGTTGTTGTTATGTGCCTTCGAGTCGGCCCCAACTCATAGCGACCCCTCCTTGGGTTTCCCAGGCAGTATCATTATGGAAGTAGATTGCCCAACCTTTCTTCCGATAGCAGCATTAGAGGCTTAGTAAATATATTTAAGATTGATGCACATATAAAAACAGATACAGGTATTTATGATTTTGTGTGAGAGGTAGTCACATATAAGATCAACTATATAGAACCAACTGGTACCTTGACAGGAGGCTGTCGTTTGAACAGAACAAGGAGACACTGCATGGTTTAAAATCAGGAAGGGAGTGCGTCAGGGTTGTGTCCTTTTCCCATACTTATTCAATCTATATGCTGAGCAAATAATCTGAGAAGTTGGACTATATGAAGAAAAACATGGTATCAGGATTGGAGGAAGAATCATTAACAACCTGAGATATGCTGATGATACAACTTTGCTTGCTGAAAGTGAGGATGACTTGAGGCACTTACTGATGAAGTTTGAAGAATACAGTCTGCAGTATGGATTACATCTCAGTATAAAGAAAACAAAAATCCTCACAACTGGACCAATGAGCAGCATCACAATAAATGGAGAGAAGATTGAGGTTGTCAAAGAATTCACGTTACTGGGTTTTACAATCGATGCCAATGGAAGCAGCAATCAGAACATTAGACAATGTGTAGCACTGGGAAGGTCAACCGCGAAGGAACTGTTTCAAGTGCTGAGGAGCAAGAATGTCTCCTTGAGGACTAAGGTGCACCTGACACAGGCCATGATATTTCCAATCGCTTCATATGCATATGAGAGCTGGACAATGAATAAGGAAGACCGAAGAAGAGTTGATACTTCTGAGTTGTGGTGCTGGCGAAGAATGCTGAAAGTACCATGGACTGCCAAAAGAACTAACAGATCTGTCCTGGTGGAAGTCAGCTGAGATGCTCCTTGGAAGCGAGGATGGCCAGGCTTCGTCTCACCTGCTTTGGTCATGTTGTCAGTGGTCACCATTCCCTGGAGAAGGATGTCATGCTTGGTAAGGTGGAGGGTCAACGAAAGAGGGGAAGGCCTTCAACGAGATAGATTGACACGGTGGGTGCAACAATGGGCTCAAGTATAGCAAGGATCATGGAGCTGATGTGGGATTGGGCAGTGTTTTGTTCTGCTGTGCATGGGGTCACTATGAGTCAGAAGTGACTCGATGGCACCTAACAACAACAACAGCATATAGAAAATAATAATTGCTAAATATTTCTATGTTGCTTAAGTTACTTCAACATACATTTACTCAACAGTTGTTGGTTCCTAGGTATGATCAATACATATTTGAACAAATATTATCTCCTAGAGTCTTACATAAAAGACACATATAGACTTAAGCTATACAGAGTTGTTTATTCTGAAACTTTTACTTACCTATAATATAAATTTCATAGACTATGTATGCATATACATATTTATTGTTTTGCACATATATCTGTGCATATGTTTAGATCAAGATCTAGACATACACCTGCATACACTATGTGCAAATATGGAGAGAGATTAGGATGTGGGGAAAAGAGAAAGGGCAGATTTTTTATTATTTTATTGCTATGAGAAATTGAGTGTTGATGACTTGGAAACATTTGTAGTTTTTGTTAGTTTGAATGTTTTTGTTTTGTTGTTCTCTTGTTTGATTTCAAGGGTCATGAGTTGACATATTACAAAAGAAGTGTGTTTAAGGAATTGGACATTTTACACATTGTATGCAATGTAGACTATAGTTCATGATTTTTTTTTGTTTTGTTTTGTTTTCGTTTTAGGCCTGTAAGCTGAATCCTATATTAGAATGAGTCCCCAAAGTGAACATTTTGTGGAATTTACTGGCCTATCTCCAAAAACCAAAAATTTTTATATCTGCTTACAGAAGAGTTGGAAAGCAAACAAGATTCAAAAGAAATGGTGAATGGCAATAAAGATTCCCTTAATAATAGAAAAGAGGAAAATTTCCCCATCTGCATGTGGGGTTTGAGAATGCATTCTTCAAACATGTAAGTCTAGAATCATTTGTGTTGAGTTTAATGACTATACTTACGATAATCCCTGAATTTGACTCTGATCATACCTGAGAAAGGCTTAGGAACCTTGAAAATGGGTGGATGTGAAATGATGTAAGACTAAAGCTGGAGCCCTTTAAGGGATCTCTAATGTTAAGCTCAACTGTCCTAATATGAAATATGAGTAAATCTTATATTTGTAGATAAAAATATCCAGTAATAGACCCAAAGCTTTCCAAAGGTTTTGACATTTACTATATTGTCTAGTCCAATACAGAATGGACTTGAATGCTAAGTTACATTTGCCCTTTAACAATGAGATACCTGAGACCTACTGAAGAGCTGTATAGGGCAGTGCATTTTACAATCATAGGCTTATTCCACAAAAGCTATAGAAATCACAACAGCTCATAACACAAAGTAGATAGGAAAGAGGTGTTTCTCTTAACAATGCATTAATTTCACATACTTCTTACATATCTTAAAGCAAAACATGTTTGTGAGGAAGAATTAGAAACTAAGTACTTACTATGCACTGGACACTAAGCATTTCTTAGTTTAGTTAATACATAACACTGCTGGTATGATAAATCTTTTGTTATTTCAATATAAAAGTAATGCATGCTTCTTTGTCAAAAATATTAGCAAATTTAATTAAGCCAGTAAATAAAGTCTACTAAAATCCAAGTACCCAAAATAGAAAATAGAAACAGTTCTATCACTGTGAGCTAAGTACTATTCTCAGAGATTTCTGCATGTTAATTAATTTTACTTGCACATTTACTCAGAAGGGTATATAATACCATCATCCCCATTTTAAAGAAGAAACCAAGAAATAGAAAGCCTTTGCAACTTTCCCAAGATTGATTGCCAAGCATGGGGAAAAATTAAGAAATAGAGTCATCTGAAGTCATTTAAGGGTTTGGGATACAATATATAGGGTATAGTCATGCTCTCGTGAGGAAAACTAAAAAGCATATGGGTATAGGTTCAGGTCCAGATTTGGTAGTGGAGAGGTAGTTTGGTTGTCCTTTGAGTACATCTGTTTGATTTTTGTTACTTGGTTTGTTTTGTTTTAATCATTAAAATAACATGTGTGGTAAAGAGTTGAAAACAGTATAGGGGAGAGGAATATTGGAACTTTGAGAGAAGTTGTGATTTTGTCCTAAGTGCATAAAAAAACAGGTTATAACTAATAAACTTCAAATAACCCAACATTTTTTAAAAAGAATTAGAAAGAGAAGCTAATCTATGCATCCTAGATCTCATGTTTACATAATTTCCTTAAAATAAAATTTGAGAAATAAAATTGCTCCATAAAATAGTATTCTTAATGATAGATACAATGGCTACAACAGTGGGCTCAAGGATGGCAAGAATTGTTAGGATGGTGCAGGATCAGGCAGTGAAACACTCTGTTGTACATAAGGTCACTATGAATCAGAGCCAACTAGATGGCACCTACCACCACCACCACCACCACCATAGTATATTTATCCATTCATCCATTAATGGGCACTTAGGATGTTTCCATCTTTTTGCTATTGTGAATAATGTTGCAATGATGTGTATACATGTGTATCCTGGCTCTTATTTCTGTAGGATATATACTTAGTAGTGGGTTGCTGGATCATACGGTATTTCTCTTTTTAAGAAAGCAAAGTATCATTTTCCCCAGTGGTTGAAACATTTTACAGTCCCATTAGCAATGAATGAGGATTCCATTCTCTCCACACTCTCAACATCATTTGTTGTTTTCTGTCTTGTTGAACTTTGCTATTACTGCTGGGGTGAAATGGCATCTCACTGTTGTTTTGATTTGTCTCTCTAATGGCTAATGATCACAAGCATTTCTTCATGTGTTTGTTAGCCACCTGAATGTTTTGTTTGGTGAAGTGTCGATTCATATCTTCTGCCGATTTTATAATTGGATTGTTTATCTTTTTGTTGTTGAGGTGTTGAAGTTTTCTATAAATTTTGGAGACTGGTTACTAGTCTGAGATATCATTGCCAAAATGTTTTTCCCAGTCTTTACTTTCTCTTTTCACTCTTTTGGTGAAGTCTTTTGATACACAAAAATGTTTACTTTTTAGGAGGTCACAGTCTTCTAGTTTGTCTTCTGCTGTTTGTGCATTTTTAGTTGTTAGTGTATTTATACCATGTATTGTTGTTGCTATTGTTGTTGTTAGGTGTCATTGAGTCAGCTCCAACTGATAGCGACCCTATGTACAGCAGAACCAAATACTGCCTGGGTCTGCACCAGCCTACAATCCTTGCTATACCTGAGCCCATAGTGCAGACACTATGTCAGTCCATTTCATTCAAGATCTTCCCCCTTTTTTGCCATGTATTAACTCACTGCCGTTGAGTGAGTTCTGACTCACAGCAACCTCTCCTTGGGTTTGCAAGGTGGTATCTCTACGGAAGTAGATTGCCCAGTCTTCTTTATGAGAAGTGGCTGGCGGGTTTGAAGTGCCAGCCTTCTGGTTAGCAGTCAAGTTCCTTAGGCACTACGCCACCAGAGCTCCTTGCCATGTATTAGGGCCCCTACATTTGCCACTATTTTTCCTTTGATGATCTTTATGGTTTTAGGTTTTACATTTAGGGCTTTGAACCATCTTCAGTTTCTTTGTCTATGTGTGAGATAAGGATTCTGTTTTATTTTTTTGCAAGTGGTTGTTCAGTTTTGCCAGCACCATTTGTTAAAAAAAAAAAAAAAAACTCTTTCCTTTTAATAGGTGTCAGCCTTTTGTCAAAGATCAGCTGTTCATAGGTGGATGGATTTTTTTCTGGGTTCTCAATTCTGTTCCATTGGTCTATGTGTCTGTCATTACACCAATACCAGGCTGTTTTAACTATCTGACTGTATAATAAGTTTTGAGATCAGGAATGGTGGGGCCTCCTTTGGTCTTCTTCTTTAGCACTGCTTTTCTTATCTGGGTCTCTTCCCTTCCCATATAAAGTTGGTGATTATTTTTTCCATTTCTTTAAAGAATGATGATAGAATCTGGACTGGGATCATTTTATCTGTAGATTGTTTTAGATAGTACATTGTTATTTTTACAATTTAAGTTTTTGTATCCATGAGAATGGTATATTCATTCATTTATGTAAGTCAGTCTCTTTTGGTTTCTTGTAGTAGTGCTTTGTAGTTTTCTTTGTGTAGTTTTCTTTTCTTTTGGCTTTGGTTAGATTTATTCCTAAGTACTTCATCTTTTGGGTAGCTATGGTAAATGGTATTGTTTTCCTGATTTCCTTTTCAGAGGTCTATTTGTTAGTATACAGGAATTTTTCTGATTTTTTTTTTTGTGTGTGTGTGTGTGTGTGTGTGTTGATCTTGTAGCCTGCCATTTTGTTGAATCCTTCTATTTGTTTCAGTTGTCTTCTTGCTGAGCCTCTAGGATTTTCTGTGTGTAGAATCCTATCATCTGCAAATAGAGATTGTTTTAATTCTTTGCCAATTTGGATGCTTTTTATTTCCCTTTTTTGCCTTATTGCTCTGACTAAAACTTCAAATACAATGTTGAATAGAAGTGATGATAGCATTCTTGTCTAGTTCCTGTTCACGAGGGGAATTCTTTCAGTCTCTCTCCATTGAGAATAATGTCGGCTGTAGGATTTGCATATATGCCTTTATTATGCTGAGGAATTTCTCTTCTATTTCTATTTTTTGAGAGTTTTTATCAGGAATTGATGTTGAATTTTATCCAATGCCTTTTCAGTGTTGGCTGATATGATCATGTGGTTCTTTTCCTTTATTTAACTTATGTGATGGATTACATTGATTATTTTTCTAATGTTGAACCATCCTTGGTTACCTGTGTGAATCCCACTTGGTCATAATGTATTATTTTTTGATATGTTATTAGTTTCTATAGGCTAGTATTTTGTGTCAATGTTCATGAGGGATATTGGTCTATTACTTTCTTTCTTATGATATTTTTGCCTAGTTTTGGTATCAGGGTTATGCATGCTTCATAGAATGAGTTCAGGAGTATTCTATCCTTTTCTATGTTCTAGAATAGTTTGAGTAGCATAGGTGTCAGCTCTCTGAATGTTTGTTAGGATTTGCCAGTGAAGCTGTCTGGGCCAGGACATTATTTTGTTGGAGTTCTTTTTTTTTTTCCCCCCCCATGTCCTGTAAAATTTCTTATGTTGTGATGGGTCTGTTCAAATCAAAATTTCTATCTCAAGTCATGTTAGTTTGGGTAGGTAGTGTGTTTCGAGAAATTTGTCTGTTTCTTCTAAGTTTTCAAACTTGTAGGAGTACAGCTCTTTATAGTATTCTGTTACTATCCTTTTTATTTCAATAGGTTCTTTGTGACACTATTTATTTCATTTCTTTTTTGGGTTATCTGTGTATTCTCCTTCTTTTCCTTTGTTCAATTTGCCAGTGGTTTGTCAATTTTATTAATCCTTTCATTGAACAAATTCTAGTCTTGTTTATTCTTTCTATTGTTTTTCTGTTTCATTTATTTATGCCCAAATCTTTATTATTTCCTTTCTTCTGATGACTATAGGCTTCCTTTGCTGTTCATTTTCTAATTGTTGGAGATGTTGGGTTAAATTGTTGATTTTGGTTCTTTCTTCCTTGATTTTAGTATGTTGTATTTTCATTCTCATTTGAGTCAAGGAAATTTTGTATTTTATTTTTATTTCTTCTATAAAAACAAAGTTTTACTCAATTTCCATGTATTTGATTTTTTTTTTAAATTGATCTTTATGGTGTTCATTTCTAATTTTATAGTATTGTGATATCAGAAGATGCTTTGAAGTATTTCAGTGTTTTTAAATTTATTGAGACTTGCTTTGTAGGCTAACATATTGTCTATTTGGGAGAAAGTTCCATGTGTGCTGGAAAACAATGTATATTGTGCTGTTATTGGGTGGAGTGTTCTGTGTACATCTATAACGTCTAGTTCTTGCTGTGTGGTTTATATCTTCTGTATGTTTGTTAAGTTTCTTTGAAACTATTCTGTCCTTCATCAAAGGTGGTATATTTAAATCTCCTATTATTATTGAAGGAAGGTTGGGCAATCCTACTTCCGTAGTGATACTGCCTCGGAAACCCAAGGAGGGGTCGCTATGAGTCGGGGCCGACTCAACGGCACATAACAATAACAACAACATTATTATTGTTCACCACTCATCCGTCAATTTGTTGTACTGTGGTGGCTTGTAGGTTGCTGTGAGTCTGGAGGGTATGCCACTAGAATCTACCAGCTGCTACATGGAAGAAAGATGTGGCAGTCTGCTTCCATAAAGATGTACAGCTTCAGAAATCTTGTGGGACAGTTCTACTCTGTTCTATAAGATCACTATGAGTTGGCATCTACTCGAGGGCAATAGAATAGGTTTTTGTTTTTTAATTCTCATAATTCTCATATGTTCTGCTTAATAAAATGGGTCATCAATTCCTGATTAGAGGCTTACAGGAACCATAATTTCTATAAGATTTTTCTCTATTCAATTGACATTACAATACTTACCAGGAATTAATAAACAATATTTTTAAAATATTCCCCATTCACTCAGATTATTGGGATATATAATTATCTTGATGGATTTCTACTTTAAAGTGATATATAAATAAATACGTGTGTTAATAATGACATCTTCATCTGAAATAAATATCAAGTATTGCCACAATAATTTGCTAACATGGAATTTATGGTTATATACAATATTTTTCTGTATTTTGTAAATATAAGATAATTATCCTATACTGTAAATTAAACCTTTTTGAATCCTATTTTCTTTCTGGGCCAGGTAGGGTGGGTGGAGGACTAGTATGTATCATACATCTTATGGGGAAAATTATCATTTCTAAATGACTAAATAACCTTTAATATTTTGGCATTTCCATCTAGCTAGTTATACCTTATGATCTAATTAGCATTTGGTATTTGATATCTCCAGTGACTAACAAGACCATCTAAATTAAAGCATTTCAGAATTCAAATGTCCTATTAGAGAATTCTATTAAAATGGAAGGAAAACAGTGGCTTCCGCCATTCCTCACAGTTTATCTTCGGGTTTATTTGTTAATGTTTAATTCTCCAATGAAAAGTTAATGATCTTGGAATGTCATGCATTATGAAGTCCCAGTCTGCTCCTTGCTGTGTCTCATCTCTCAACTGGATTCTCCAAGAAGAAAATCTGAATATTTTAGCTTTAACAATTGGTATTTAAAACAAAACAAAAACTGAAGATCGTATACAACAATAAACTTTTTCCATGTATATTCAAAAAACTGTTGCTATATAGAAAGCCAATAAAAAGTTATCTGATTATTGTGGCCAGTTTTTACTAAAAAAAAAATTTTAAACTAGTTGCATGTAGGATGTCTTTCAACAAAGGTTTCATGACATGTACACATGCATACACATATTATGAAATATTATATAAATGTAATTAGTTACATTTTAATCCTAGGTTAAAAATACATAGATCTTAAAAGAACTGGGACAAGATATCATTATATTGAAGCATACGTAAGAAGAGAAAGCTGGAGATTTTATGTACTAGATGTTACATATTTACTTATACTACATACTATAATCAAGGAGATCTGGTTGCGTAGTGCCTAAGGCATTTGACTTCTAACCAGAAGGGTGGCAGTTCAAACCCACCAGCCACTCTGCAGAAGGAAGACTGGGCAATCTACTTCAGTAAATATTTACCCACCTCAGGAACCCAAAGGGGGTCGGTTGCTATGAGTCAGAATTGACACAATGGCAGTGGGTTTCATTTGGTTTGGTATGTATTTACATATTGTGCTGTTATCGGGTGGAGTGTTCTGTATACATCTATAAGGTCTAGTTCTTGACTGTGTGATTTATATCTTCTGTATGTTTGTTAAGTTTCTTTAAGTTTTTGTTAAGTTTTTTGTTAAATTTCTTTGTATAATCCATGGGCACTTTGGAAGAAAGGCTAAGCAAACCTACTTCCTGAAAGTGAGCTATTGAAAATTCTATGAGTACAGTTCTACTCACACACATGTCACAAGTCAGAATGAACTCCCCTGCAACTGGTTTGATACTTTATTATTATTATTATATACACAAACACATACAAAGTAGGTCCAAGGACAGTAGGTAGGTAGTCATTACAAGATTTTATAGATCAGTTCTGTTAAAATTCAGTCAAGCCCATATATTTGCACTAGAATCATATTTTGATAGAATTTTTTAAGACCAACAACTTATTTATTGCAAATACCTTTTTCTTTCAATAACATAAACAAGTAGCTATGCATGTGGACTTTGCCAAATGCAGTACACAGAAATCAGATCAACTACATCTGTGGAAAGAGGAAATGGAGAAGTTCAATACATTCAGCCAAAACAAGGCCAAGAGCTGACTGTGGAACAGACCATCAACTGCTCATATGCAAGTTCAAGTTGAAGCTGAAGACAATTCAAACAAGTCCACAAGAGCCAAAATATGGCTTTGATTATATCCCTCCTGAATTTAGAGACCATCTAAAAAATAGATTTGATGCGTTGAACACCAATGACTGAAAACCAGAGGAGTTGTGGGATGACATCAAGACCATCATACATGAAGAAAGCAAAAGGTCATTAAAAAGAAAAACAGAAAAGAAAAGACCAAAATGGATGTCAGAAGAGATTCTGAAACTTGCACTTGAATGGAGAGTAGCTAACGCAAACGCAAACGGAAGAGATGATAAGATAAAAAAGCTGAACAGAAGATTTCAAAGAGCAGCTTGAGAAGATAAAATCAATTATTATAATGAAATGTGCAAAGACGTGGAGTTAGAAAACCAAAAGGGAAGAACATGCTTGGTATTTTTCTAGCTAAAAGTACTGAAGAAAAAAATCAACCCTTGAGTTGTAACATTGACAAGAATCTGTGGGCAAAATATTGACTGATGGGGGAAACATCAAAAGAAGATGGAAGAAATACACAGAGTCATTGTACCAAAAAAAAATTGATGGACATTCATCCATTTCAAAAGGTGGCATATGATCAAGAACCAATGGCCCTGAAGGAAGAGGTCAAAGCTGCACTAAAGGAATTTGTAAAGAACAAGGCTCCAGGAATTGACAGAATACCCATTGAGATGTTTCAACAAATGGATGCCACACTGAAGGCACTCACTTGTCTATGCCAAGAGATTTGGAAGACAGCTATCTGGCCAACTGACTGGAAGAGATCCATATTTGTACTCATTCCGAAGAAAGGTAATACCACAGAATGAGGAAATCATGGAATAATATCATTAATATCACGTGGAATAAAATCTTGCTGAAGATAATTCAAAAACGGTCACAAAAGAATCATATTTAAATCTATTTCACAACTTCTTTTGAACCATCCCCAACTTTCTTTAATAAGTACCCTAAGAAAAACAACTATTAAATATATACAGCAAAAAGAGCTGTGACAGATGTTGGTGGTGAGAAGAGAAGGGGATAGGAAGTACACAGAGTTTAGAAAAAGGTCCCTGCTCTCAAAAACTTAACATCTATTGAGACAGGATCAAGTGATAAGAGGTAACACATACAAATGAACATTAAAGAAGTCGGGAGGGCAAAATTTTCCTCCAGGAAGACTGCATAGCAATGGTTTAGCTTCAGGTGATTCAGCTATAGAAGTATTGCATTGTGGCATAGAAAGCATTTAGTAAAACATTTTGAAGGCAATTTAAAGGGGCACTAGACTTGAAAGTTATTTTCTCTGCTGCAAAATTAGTGTGGTGATCCCACAAGGTCATGTAAGGCATGCCTGGAGAATTCACAAGTGACTGAATCAGGAAATTTTGCATCATTAGGTAAACGTAATCATCATCTTTTGCAGGAATATGTTCAATGACAAATGTGGTCAGAGATATCTCATGCTGTGGAATTTAATTGTGAAAATTCTTATCCTTCTTTGAGCAATTCTATCCTTTTTTTTTTCTCCTGCAATTAACCAACAGCTCTGAATAATGGGGATTTTGTTGTTGTTGTTTATTTTGAAGCAGCATTGCTCAGCATCAAATAAGGACCAATATGACACACAGAAGGTTCACAGAATGTCAATGAATTATATGACAAAAGGAAAAGGGAACAAGACCAGGCTGAAACACACACTAGAAATTCCTGGCTAAGAACTTTGCCATATCCTAAGAGGAAGGGATTAATCCTAGAACCATTCCATAGTTATATTTTTAATATTTATAACTGTGTAC
>NW_006922060.1:1825678-1829968 GCF_000298275.1 Orycteropus afer afer | reverse complement strand
TGATATTTAGTCACTCCCTACTTTGCTTCAGTTCTCAAATAATCCTTCTTGTCTTAGTAAAAGAGTTTAAAATTAAAAACATGAGCACTGGAGTATAAAATATCTTAATTCAATCTCATCTCCACCACTTACTAGCTGTGTGATTTGGAGTAAGTCTATTTGCCTCTCGGTGCCTTGATTTTCTTATCTGTAGAATGGAAATACTGGTACTCCTCTAATTTTATATTGTAAGAAATAAATTTGGTAAACCATGTGATATACTTGCCAAGTGCTTGTATATGAGTAAGAATTTACTAAATGTTAACTATTATGATGATGAGGTTTGTCTCTTTATAATTTCCAAATTTAATAAAATTGAAGAGGCACCTGGGACATAATAATAGACAAGAGACTTAGCTATCGTTAGTAAAAAGAAGTGAGCAACTTTCCCTCCAAAATTTCTACCTGGTTATTCCACCTGTCAAGTCATAAAAGCAATAAAAATAGACCTATACAGAAACCAAATACAAAGATCTAATGAGGTGTTTGGAAATCCAGCTATGTAAAGGATATTTCCAGTTAGAAAATAAAGACAGGATTTAGAAAAGATAAAACATTTAAGAAGAAGTAGAATCTAGATCAGGAGATAGGGGAAGAGCAGCCATCGAGAAATGATAAAGACCACACAAGTAGAAAAGCCAGTACATAATATGGGTCTTTCAGTTTCTTTGGATAGAGTGAAGGAGACTTGCAGCACGTGTTCTTGGAAAGATCTATATCTGAAGCACATGGTGGGGATCTTGAACATGGCTTGCACTTCATTATGTTGCCTACCCATATATACTCTCTGTTCTTTTATAGTAACATAACTGTTAATTTTGTGGCAAATAACTCACTGTAACTATGTTTCCTAACTTCCCTTGGAGTTATTGGTTCATAAGTTCCAGCCAAATGGATGGAAATAGTTGTAATGTGGATCATTTCTGGGTTGTGTTCATTAAACAAAAGACTGTGTTCTTCCCCTTTCTATTGTCATTTCTTCCTGATGTCTTAAAATAGCCATCTTGTACCAAGAATTAGAAGCCACATGTTCAAGAACATAGAGAAATCTTTTTTCTTTTTTCTAGATTTTTGTTGTGATTTACGTGCAAGTTTACACAACAAATTCACTTTCCATACAGCAGCTCACATACCCCTTGTCTCATGACATTGACTATAATTTCCCACGATGCAATAGCTCCCCTCCCACTTTCTCCCCATAGCCGCCTCTTCCCTGTGTCCTGATGCAATCATCATCTTTTGCAAGAGAATATATTCAATGACAAATGTGGTCAGAGATATCTCATGCTGTGGAATTTGATTGTGAAAATTCTTATCCTTCTTTGAGCTTCTATCCCTTTTTATATTTTTCTCCTGCAATTAACACAACAGCTCTGAATAAAGGGAATTTTGTTGTTATTGTCCTTCCCTCCCAAGCACTCATGCCCCCTGAGCTGTCTCCCTGTGCATACATAGCTCTTCTATTTTCCCATTATTGATCTCTCCGAGAAGTGTATCAATCTAATGTAAATGTTCAGCTCATATGCCTGTCTTTTGTTTGGCTGGAAGCCACAGGAAACCTGAAGGGCAGCTAGGGGCCATAGTCTCAGGGGTTCCATCAGGCTCTATCAAACCAGCAAATCATGATCCCATTTTTTTTTTTTTTTTTTTTTTTTTTATTTTTTTTGAGTTTTGTTCCACATTGTTCTCTCACTCTATGAAGGATCTCCTACAGAGATCCCCCTCTGAGTGGTTGACAGTGGTAGCCAGGCACCATTTAGTTCTTCTGGTCTCATAGTCATATAGGCTGAGGATTGCATGGTGTACCAGTCACTTGGACTAATTGTTTCCATGTGTCTTTGGTTTTCTTCATTCCTCTTTGCTCTGCATGAGGAGAGGCCCATCATTGCATCTAGATGGCCACTTGCAAGCTTTTAAGATCCCAGTCACTATTCGCCAAAGTAAGGTGTGGAACAATGTTTTTGTGTAGTATGTTATGCCAATTGAGCTTGATGTCCCCTGTGACTATGGTTCCCAGTCCACAGGTCCAACTACTTGTTCCCTCTGGGTAGCTGGCTGTGACCAAGAAGTGACTACAACCTTGTCCCTTGTCAATTCTACTGTATACCTGGGAGTTCTTACAGAACATACAATACACTTTTAGAAACATTGTCTGCCAACCCTATACATGGTCTTGGGCACCCTCCCCCCTGCATAGACATACCTAATAGTTCAGCCTGTCCATACATCTATCCACTTGTATAGCCAAGTTTGCCTTCACTGACAACACAGTACTGTATATACGAAAGGGTTCATTTTTGTTGTATGTACCTCCCATGCACCTCTCTATGTCTTCCTCTTCCTCAGTGCCTTGTTGATCACTCACATTTGGTACATTGCCCTTCTCTTCACCCAAATCAATACTTCTCTCTACCTGTCTAACAGTGTTCCCTCCCCTCTCCTCCCAACCCTGGTAATGAACAAAGAAAATTTCCTTACATATATAACCCTTTCTTTGACTTTTTAAAATAACAGACTTATACAATATCTGTCTTTCTGTGATTGACTTATTTTACTCAGTATAGTGTCCTCCAAGTTTATCCACGTTATGCAGTGTTTTGCAGATTCTACATTATTCTTTAGGGTTGCATAGTATTCCATTTTGTGTATATATCATAGTTTGGTTATCCATTCTTCAGTTATGGACTCCTGGATTGTTTCCATCTTTTGACTATTGTAAATAGTGCTGCGACAAACATGGGTGTGCATGTGTCTGTTCTTGTCATGGCTCTCACTTCTTTAGGATATATACCTAGTAATGGAATGGCTGGGTCAAATGGTATTTCTAATTCCAACTTTTTAAGGAATTGCCATGCTGCTTTCCACAGTGGTTGTATATTTTACAGTCCTATCAGCAGTGTATGAGAGTCCCAATCTCTCCACATCCTTGCCAACATTTGTTATTTTCTGTCCTGTTGAACTTTGCTGCTAGTGCTGGAGCCAGGTGGTATCTCATTGTTTCGAATTACATCCTCTAATGGCCACTCCTCAGAAGGAAGATGGTGCAATCTACTTCTGTAGGAATACTGCCTTGGAAACCCAAGGAGGGGTCGCTATGAGTCGGGGCCAACTTGACGGCACATAACAACAACAACAATGATCATGAGCATTTCTTCATATGTTTGTTGGCTGCCTGAATATCCTCTTTGGCGAAGTGTCTATTCATGTTTTCTGCCCATTTTTTAATTGGATTATTTGTCTTTTTGTTTTTGAGGTGTGGGCAATGTAAATTCTAGAGATAAGTCCCTTGTCAGGTGTGTCATTGCCAAATATTTTTTCCCAACCTGTAGGTTCTCTTCTGACTCTTTTGTAGAAGTCTTTGGAGGCACATAAAAAATTAATTTTTAGAAGATTCCATTCCTCTAGTTTATCTTCTGCTGCTTGTGCATTTTGGGTTATGCTTGATAGTCTACTTATGCCATGTATTAGGACCCCTAAATTTGCCCCTAGGTTTTCCTTGAGGAACTGTATAGTTTTAGGTTTCACATTTAAGTATTTGATCCATCTTGAGTTAGTTTTGTGTATGGTGTGATGTACAGATCTTTTTTCATTTTTCTGTAAGTGGATATCCAGTTTTGCCAGCACAATTTGTTAAATAGACAATCTCTTCCCCATTTGATGGATTTTGGCCCTTTGTCAAGGATCAGCTGACCATAAGTCAATGGATGGATCTATTTCTTTGTTCTCAATTCTATTCCATTGGTCTATGTCTCTGTCGTTGTACCAATACCAGGCTGTTTTGACTACTATGGCTGTATAGTAGGTTTTGAGATCTGGCAGTGTGAGACCTCCTACTTTGTTGTTCTTCAATAATGCTTTGCTTATCTGAAGCCTCTTTTCTTTCCATATAAAGTTAGTGACTGTTTTTTCCATATCCTTAAAGAATATCGATGGGATCTGGATTGGGATTGCATTGAATGTATAGATTGATTTGGGTAGAACTGACATTTTCATAACGTTTAGTCTTTCTATCCATTTATGCAGATCTCTAGTGATTTCTTGAAGTAGTCTTTTATAGGTTTTTTTGTACAGGTCTTTTGTGTCCCTGGTAAGATTTATTCCCTGTTGTTGTTGTTATGTGCCGTCGAGTCAGCCCCGACTCTTAGCGACCCCACCTTGGGTTTCCGAGGCAGTATCACTACGGAAGTAGGATTGCCCAACCTTCCTTCCGAGGAGTGGCTGGTGGGTTTGAACCACCAGCCTTCTGGTTAG
>NW_006922060.1:1811519-1825543 GCF_000298275.1 Orycteropus afer afer | reverse complement strand
GGATGTTGATCTTGTGTCTTGCCACAATGCTAAATCTCTCAATTAGTTCCAGTAGATTTTTGACTGAGTCTCTTGGGTTTTCTAGGTAGAGGATCATATCATCAACAAATAGGGATAGTTTGACTTCTTCCTTACCAATCTGGATGCCTTTGGTTTCTCTCTCTTGCCTTATGGCCCTGGCTAGGACTTCCAGTACAAGGTTGAATAGAAGTGGTGATAGAAGGCATCCTTGTCTGGTTCCTTTTCACAAGGGGGATAGTTTCAGTCTCTCTCCAATGAGAATAATGTTGGCTGTTGGTTTTGCATAGATGCCCTTTATTATGTTGAGGAATGTCCCTTCTGTTCCTATTTTGCTGAGAGTTTTTCTCAGGAATGGATGTTGGGTTTTATCAAATGTCTTTCCTGCATCAATTCATATGATCATGTGGTTGTTTTCCTTTATTTTATTTATGTGGTGGATGACATTGATTGTTTTTCTAATGTTGATCCATTTTTATATACCTGATATGAACCCCACTTGGTCATAATGAATTATTTTCTTGATATGTTGTTGGAGTCTATTGGCTAAGATTTTGTTGAAGATTTTTGCATCTGTATTCATGAGGGATATTGGTCTGTAGTTTTCCTTTTGAGTGATGTCTTTGCCTGGTTTGGGTGTCAAGGTTATGCTTGCTTCATAAAATCAATTAGGGAGGATTCTACCTTTTTCTATGTTTTGGGATAGTTTGAGTAGGATTAGTATTAGCTCTTCTCTGGATGTTTGGTAGAAATCTCTGGGTAAACCGTCTGGACCAGGACTTTTTTGTTGGTAATATTTTTTTATAACCTGTTCAATTTTTCTATTCTCACGGGTCTATTCAACTTTTCCACCTCAGTCTTTGTTAGTTTAGGTAACTAATGTGTTTCTAGAAATCTGTCCATTTCTTCCAGATTTTCAAATTTGTTGGAGTACAGTTCTTCAAAGTATCCTGATATTATCCTTTTGATTTCAGTTGGGTCTGTTGTGACATCACCCATTTCCTTTCTTATTCGTGTTATTTGTATTCTCTCCCTCTTTTCCTTTGTTAAATTTGCCAGTGGTTTATCAATTTTATTAATCTTTTCAAAAAACCTACTTCTAGTCTTGTTGATTTTTTCTATTGCCTTTGTATTTTCTGTTTCATTGATTTCTGCTCTAATCTTTATTTTTTCCTTTCTTCTGGTAACTGTAGGCTTTTCTTGTTGTTCTTTTTCTAATTGTTGGAGATGTTGGTTTGAAGTGTTGATTTTGGCTCTTTCTCCTTTTATTGATGTGTGCATTTATTGCTACATATTGACCTCCAATCACTCCTTTTGCTGTGTCCCAAAGATTTTGGTATGTTGTGTTTTCATTCTTATTTGATTCAAGGAATTTTTGAATTTCATTTTTTATTTCTTCTCTTACCCACTCTTTCTAAACAAGAATGTTGTTCAATTTCCATGTGTTTGCTCTTTTTTCACTGATCTTCGTATTGTTGATTTCTTATTTGATAGCATTGTGATCTGAGGAGATACTTTGTAGTATTTCAATGTTTTTAAATTTATTAAGGCTTGCATTATGGCCTAACATATGGTCTATAATGGAGAATGTTCCATGCACACAGGAAAGGAATATATATTAGGCTGTTGTTGGGTGAAGTTCTCTGTAGATGTCTATAAGATTAAGTTGGTGGATTGTATTGTTTTTCTCTTCTGCATCTTTGTTGAGTTTCTATCCAGTTTTTCTATCTTTCACTGAAAGTGATGTATTAAAATCTCCTACTATGACTGTGGAGTCATTTGTTTGCCTTTCAATTCTGTTAAATCTGATTTATGTAGTTTGGGGCTCTTTCATTGGGTGCATAGAAATTTATTATGGTTATATCTTCTTGTTCAATTGATCCTTTAATCATTATATAATGTCCTGCCTTGGAGAAATATTTTTCCTAAAAATGACAGTCACGGGACCACCAACCTAGATTTTTACATCTAAGAGACATAAACATCTATCCCAATGAAACTATCATTAATTTGTAAATATCAGTTACAACAGAAAAAAATAACCCCCAACAAAACAAAGCAAAACACTTGCATCTCAAGAAACACATTTTGTGTTACACAGCTTCAAAAAATGTCAGCATCATGAAAATTTAATTAGATAACATGAAGAATGTTAATAGTGACTCAAGTGTACAAAATGTTAATGCAAAATATTACAATTTGCAATTAATTCATGAAAGTGTTAAATTGTGTGTGCAAATGTTCGCCACTATCTGGATCCCCTCTTTTTCTGGGCATATGGCAGCATGTTACTTTCTTACTCCCTTGAAATCAGGCATGACCATGTGACATACATTAGCTAATGAATGATTCCTAACAGGTGTTACTGTTGAGATGAAGAATTTAAGTGTCAGTGTGCTACTCTCCATACTCTTTTTCTTGGCCTCCATCATTACCTACATTCCAAAAAGCAGAAACTTTGGAAGCCTTGTCTTGGAGTGTAAATGAACCCACTCCCATTCCTATCCCAGCCAAGAAATAATAAACAAATAGGGCAAGTGAAAAAAAAATATTCACTGTTTAAGCCATTGATATTTAGGGGTTGTCTGTAACTCCAGTGTAACCTAGTGCATCCTGACTTATACAGCGAGGGCATTCACATGGGAGACCTGAGGGTAAGATTTCATTTTTTTTTTTTTTTTTTGCTAGTTATCAGAGGGTAAATAGGGAAGCCTGAACTTGTTTTTGGGATTAAAGCCTGGTTCACATCCAACAGAAATTGTGCTTGGTTTTCATCACAGAAAAATATTTTTTGACTCACCACATATTGATATGAATATTAAAGCAGGAATAGGTGAAGAATTCTGGCAATTTTTCATAAAGCAAGAAATTCTAAGCTGTATTTAAGAAAACATTTCTTATACAATACTTTATTCCATTAGAAATTTCGTATTTCCATTAGTTGAACTTTGCTTCTGCTTAAAAATCAGTGATTTAAGTTTATTCATGATTAACTCTGTCAGTTTATCAAAACAATATTCTTTCTGTCTTCTACATGGAACTACTAATTCAAACTTAAGAATGGTTGTATTTAAAATGAATGTTACAGAAAAGTAGGAATGGAACAATGTTTTTTTGGTGTTATCTTATTTAGTTGAGCCAAAAAATAATATAAACTACCAAACAGAATGATTGTACACAGGTGTTGTTATTGCATTTATAGCCCCGTGTGGCTTTTAAGGTGGTTGGTATGGTGACATGATCATTTATAGACTATAATCCCATTAGGCAAACTAGTGATTGAGTAAGCTCATTATAACTGACCTTATATTGCTTCACTTCTGGTTTTTCCTGTTTCATAGCAAATTGCATTAGTAAAGCTATTAAATAACAAACCCATAAGAATGTCATACTTAGTCATAACGTATTTTTGGACAGAGGAAATAGGGATTTTAAAAACTACTGCAGATAATTATTTTAAAGTTTAGCAAAACTTTGCATGACTAAAAACTAAGGCACTTTAATATTATATTACCTCTTCTTAGAAGATGCTCTTAGGATCACAGCTCTAGATATAGAGGCAACAGGTTAGCTACATACATTAGGAAACTAAGATATAGTCAGAAGTCAGTGGAATTGTCTAGAATTTTTTTTTTCAAAGAGCATATTTTCACTCCTAAGTTTCTTCTTTTTTCATTCCATGGGAGAATTATTTCTTGCCCCCAAATTACTCTAAATATTAATCATTGTGGATTTTTTTTATTTCAAGGATATTATTTCCACCAAGTTAAATGAGATTATTGTCCTCATGATGGACTATTCCTCCTGAATGTGCACATTTCTACATAAGAAGATGTAAGAAATGAGTTAGCTGGCCATGAAGATCTGTTCTGATGAAACTGAGTGAAATATAGACTTACTGGGCTGATTTCCATTTTCAGGAAGATGGAGCAGAAGTACTTCCAGTCCTGTGCCAGGCTCAAAAATCCTTGCTATACCTGAGCCCATCATTGTAGCCACTGTGTCAATTCATCTCCTTGAGGGTCTTCCCCTTTTTCATTGACCCTTCTGTTTACCAAACATGATATCCTTCTCCATGGACTGGTCCCTTCTGACAACATGAGCAAAGCAGGTGGATGAAGTCTGACCATTCTCACTTCCAAGGAGCATTCCAGCTGTACTTCTTTCAGGACAGATTTGTTAGTTTTTTTTGACAGTTCATCATTCTTTCAGCATTTTTGCCAGCACACAACTCAAAAGCATCAATCAACTCTTCAGTCTTCCTTATTCATTGTCCAGCTTTCACATGAATATGGGGTGATTGAAAATGCCATGGCTTATGTTAGGTGAACCTTAGTCTTCAGAGAGATATTTTTACTCTTCAGCACTTTAAAGAGTTCTTTTACAGCAGATTTGCCGGATGCAATGCAATGTCTGATTTTTTGACTGCTGCTTTCATTGATGTTGATTATGGATCCAAGCAATAAGAAATCTTTGACAACTTCAATATTTTCTCCATTTATCATGATGCTGCTTATTGGTCCAGTTATGAGGATTTTCATTTTCTTTATGTTGAGGTATAATCCATACTACAGACAGTAGTCTTTAATCTTTATTAGTAAGTGTTTCAAGTCATTTGCATAGGAAATGTTAATTATCTCAAAATTCCAAAAAGTTTGGTTATAAAAGCCTTGGACTCGATGATAATAAGATATCTTGCTCTTTCCTCTTCTCCAACGTATAAGACAGGGTAGAAACACCCCAGTGAGGTTTCCAAGGTTGTGATCTTTATAGAAGCAAACTGTCACATCTTTCTCATGTAGAATGGCTGGTAGATATGAAATTCCAAAATTTTGGTTAGCATCTGAGCACTGAACCACTGCACCACCAGGGCTCCTTGTCTTTCTCAATTCTTGGTTATTTAGCCATTTCTTACATCAAACCAAAAAATCAAACCTATTGACATTGAGTCATTTTTGATGCATAGCGACTCCCATAGGATTTCCAAGCCTATAAATCTTTATGGAAGTAGATTGTGTCATCTTCTTCCTATGGGCTGACTGGTTGCTTTGAATCACCCACCTTCTGGTTAGCAGCAAAATGCCTTACCAACTGCATCAATTCCCCATATACAAGAGATTTTTCATATCACTAAGGAATGCAGCTCTGGCAGCATAGTGCCTAAGGCATTTGACTGCTAACCAGTAGGCTGGCAGTTCAAACCCACCAGCCACTCCTTGGAAGGAAGGTTGAGCAATCTACCTCCATAGTGATACTGCTTTGGAAACCCAAGGAGGGGTCGCTATGAGTCAGATCTGACTCCATGGCACATAACAACAACAACAACAAGGAATCCAGTTATCTCCCTTTAAAGGAGCTCCAATATTTCAACATTCCAAACAATATGAAACTCCATAGCTAAGCATTTTAGGTAAGATACAGATTTACAATACAGAGCAGAATTGCCTGCCCTTTCTTCTATATCTTTAAATCACAAGCATTAATATTTTAGTTGACAATAATACAAATAAACTAAAAAAAAAAAAAAAAAAGACTTAAATTGGTCTATAATCCAAGAAATCAGTAATCATATTTGACATTAAAAAATTAAAAATGATAAAATGAAATGATTACAAAATTTAAACAGCAAAAACTCCCTTCTTGAAGATTCATATTCTTAATTATTTTTTGTTTATCCCTTCAGAAATTGAGCATACGTATTAGTAAGCAAACAGGGAAGGAGGGGCATCATTACCAGTAAGAAAGAACAGCTAAGAGCAGAGTGCATTATTTGGACCCAGGATCTCTGCACTGAGAATCTTCTAAACCCAAAGACAAGAGAGAGAAAGAAAGCCTTCTCCTAGAGCTGGCACTGAGCCAGGCATGGGGGTGTTTGAAAGCAGCCTGTAAGGGAGGCCCAGAAGGCAGTGAGCTGGGTACAGGGGTTTGGAGCAACTTTAAGGGAGGCTGGGAAGTAATTGGAGCAATTTAGAACTAGGGGAGATGAATTTGTCAGTTTGTTGTCCTATGGTGGCTTGCATACTGCTGTGAGGCTGGAGGCTATGCCACTGGTGTTGCAAATGCCAACAGGGCTACCCATGGTCGACAGGTTTCAGCAGAGCTGCCAGACTAAGACAGACTCAGTGGAAGGAATAGGCCATCCATTTCTCAAAGAATTGGTCAGGGAAAACCTAGAATAACAGAGAAACACTCTCTGATGCATTACTAGAAATCTTTATGTATAGCCCTGAAATATTGTCTGATATAGTGCCAGAGGATGAGCCCTTCAGGTTGGAAGGCACTCAAAATACAACTGGGGAAAAGCTGCCTCCTCAGAGTAGAGACGACCTTGATGATAGGGATGGAATAAAGCTTTCAGGACCTCCAATGGCTAATGTAGCATGACTCAAAATAAGAAGAAACAGCTACAAACATCTATTAATAATCAGAACATGGAATGTACAAAGTATGAATCTAGAAAAATTAGAAGTTGTCAAAAATTAAATGGAAGGTATAAAGATTGATATCGTAGGCATTAGTGAGCTGAAATGGACTGTTTGGGCCATTTTGAACCAGACAATGACATGATCTACTATGCCAGGAATGACAAACTGAAGAGGAAAGGTGAGGTATTCATCATCACAAAGAATGTTTCAAGATCTATCCTGAAGTACAATGCTCTCAATGATAGGATAATATCCATACACCTATAAGGAAGACCAGTTAATACTACTATTATTCAAACTTATGCACCAACCACCAAAGCCAAAGATGAGAAAAGTGAAGATTTTTACCAGCTTCTGCAGTCTGAAATTGACTGAACTTGCAACCAAAGGAGTTGCTTATCACTGGTAATTGGAATGCAAAAGTTAGAAACAAACAAGAATCACCAGTAGCTGGAAAATATGGACTTGGTGATATAAATAACACTGGAAACCACATGATAGAATTTTGCAAGACCAATGACTTATTTATTGCAAATATCTTTTTTCAACACAAATGGTGGCTATACATGTGGACTTTGCCACATGGAGTACACAGGAATCAAATTGACTACATAGGTGGCAAGAGGCGATGGAGAAGCTTGATATCTTCAGCCAAAACAAGGCCAGGAGCTGACTGTGAAACAGACCATCAACTGCTCATATGCAAGTTCAAGTTGAAGTTGAGGACAATTAAAACAGGTTCACAGAAGCCAAAATATGACCTTGACTGTATCCCTCCTGAATATAGAGACCATTTAAAGACTAGATTTGATGCATTGAACACCAATGACCAAAAAAACAGAGGAATTGTGGGATGGTAGCAAAAACATCATCCATGAAGAAAGCAAGAGGTCAATAAAAAGACAAGAAAGGAAGAAAAGACCAAAATGGATGTCAGAAGAGACTCTGAAACTTAACCTTGAATGGAAAATAGCTAAAGCAAATGGAAAAAAATAACAAGATAAAAGAGCTGAACAGAAGATTGCAAAGGGCAGCTCAAGAAGACAAAGTCAATGATTATAATGAAATGTGCAAAGACCTGGAGTTAGAAAACCAAAAGAGAAGAACACACTTAGCATTTCTGAAGCTGAAAGAACTGAAGAAAATATTTAAGCCTCGAGTTGCAATATTGAAAGATTCTATGGGCAAAATACTGAATGATGCAGGAAACATCATAAGAAGATGAAAAGAATACACAGAGTCATTGTACCAAAAAGAATTGGTCAATGTTCATCCATTTTAGGAGGTGGCATATGATCAAAACCAATGGTATTCAAAGAAGTCAAAGCTGCACGGAAGAAAGGGTGAAAAACAAGGCTCTGGGAATTGATGGAATACCCATTGACATGTTTCAACAAATGGATGCCCTGCTGGAGTCACCAACTCAGCTATCCCAAGAGACTGGGAAGACAGCTATCTAATCAAATGACTGGAAGAGACTGGTACATATTTGTACCCAGTCCAAAGAAAGGTGATCCCACAGAATGTAGATATTATCTAACTATATCATTAATATCACATAAAACTAATATCTTACTGAAGATAATTTAAAAATGGTTGCAGCAGTATATTGACAGAGAACTTCCGGAAATTCAAACTGGATTCAGAAGAGGACATGGAATGAGGGATATCATTGCTGATGTCACCTGGATCTTGGCTGAAAGCAAAGAATATCAGAAAGATACTTACTTGTGTTTTACTCACTATGCAAAAGCATTCACTTTTGTGGATCATGACAAGTTATGGATAACATTGAGAAGAATGTGAATTCCAGAACACTTAATTGTACTCACGAGGAACCTGTACATAGACCAGGAAGCTGTCATTTGAGCAGAACAAGGGGATACTGCATGGCTTAAAATCAAGAAGGAAATGTGTGCCTGGGTTGTATCCTTTTACCATATTTATTCAATCTGTATGCTGAGCAAATAATCTGAGAAGCTGGATTATATGAAGTGGAATATGACATCAGGATTGGAGGAAGACTCATTACAAACCTGTGATACACCGATGGCACACTTTTGCTTGCTGAAAGTGAGGATGACTTGAAGCATTTACTGATGAAGTTTGAAGACTAAGGTTTGCAGTATGGATTACACCTCAATATAAAGAAAACAATCCTTACAACTGGACCAATAAGCAGCATCATGATAAATGGAGAGAAGATTGAAGTTGTCAAAGATTTCATATTACTTGGTTCCACAATCAACACCCATGGAAGCAGCAGTAAAGACATCAGACGACATATTGTACTGGCCAAATCTGCTGCAAAAGACCTGCTTAAAGTGCTGAAGAGCAAAGATGTCTCTTTGAAGACTAAGGTGTCCCTGACCCAAGCCATGGTATTTTCAATCACATCTTATGCATGTGAGAGCCAGATAATGAATAAGGAAGACTGAAGAAGAGTTGATGCTTTTGAGTTGTGCAAAGAATACTGAGAGTACCGTGAACTGCTAAATGAACTAACAAATGTGTCCTGGAAGAAGTGCAGCCAGAATGCTCCTTGGAAGTGAGAATGGCTAGACTTTGTCTTACCTACTTTGGTCATGTTGTCAGAAGGAACCATTCCCTGGAGAAGGATATCATGCTTGGTAAGGTGGAGGGTCAATGAAGAAGGGGAAGGCCCTCAACAAGGTGGATTGACACAGTGGCTGCAGCGATGGGCTCACAGTTAGCAGGGATCGTGAGGCTGGCACAGGGCTGCGTAGTGTTTTGTTCTGCTGTAGATAGGGTCCCTATGAGTTGGAGACAACTCAACAGCACCTAACAACAACAATAACAACATTAGTAAATATATGTATCCTATGCACATCATATATGTATACTACAGGTAATCTGATGATGCAATAGTTTAGTGCTTGGCTGGTAACTGTAAGGTTGGCGGTTAAAAATCCCCCAGCAGCTCTGTAGGCAAAAGACCTGGAGATTTGTTTCCATAAAAATAATACCCTAGAAAACCTTATGGTGCAGTTCTACTCTGTCACATGGGGTCGTTATGAGTCAGAATTCATTTGCGGGCACACAAAAACAACTATACATCTATATCTATATCTATATCTATATCTATATCTATATCTATATCTATACAAATATATATCATAAACACACATATATATAGATGTGTATGTGTATATAGTTTTTTTATATGTATATATATAATCATATATATTATACACATATACAGAATAATGAAAAACTTTCTGAAGAAAGTGGTAGAAGTAAACATCATGTCAAGGAAAGATATTTTAATATTGTACTTAACATTTATTGAGTTCCCATGTATTTTAAATGCCTTTATATTTTTAAAAAACAATTTTTCAACAACCGTCTTAGAAGGATACAATTAGATCTATTGTACTCTTTGTTTCTTTCTTGTAAAGTGAGAGCAAGAGATTAAATGATTTGCTCGTGGTCCATCTCACCGAACAAATCAAACTCACTGCCATCCAGTGGGATCCAACTCATAGCGACCCTTCCTTGGGTGTCCGAGGCAGTATCACTACAGAAGTGGATTGCCCAACCTTCCTTTCGAGGAGTGGGTGGTGGGTTTGAACCTCCAGCCTTCTGGTTAGCAGTCAAATGCCTTATGCCATGATCTATCTAGTAAGTCACAAAAAGGCTGTCAACTATACTCATGATGTTAATCCCTTCTAATAAATTGGGAGAATGATGTAAAAGATAAAATGAAATAGAAACATATTCCAAAATGAAAAAAAAAATATGCAAGCCAGTGAAGAGATAGTTCTCTTCACTTTAAGATGCAAAAATACTGGAGGGAATCCACAAAAATTCAATATATAACTCAGATCAAGAAATAATAAGCTTTATTTCTTTCTCCATATTTATTAGCATAAAAATTTTACTGTTCTACTTTTGCAATATTTTTTATGCTCTCTTCTTCAATAAGACAAAAAATGAGCTCTTTCAAAAGTCCATAATAATTACACATTTACTCAAAATTTTATACACAAGATTTTAAATTCACCATTTATGTAATTATGAAAGCTGAGATATCTTGCAAAATTGGAACTGTCAAATACATTCTGCATATTTCAGATAAAGGGCTCTTAAGTCATTATTCAGAGAACATTTAAAGAAAATATTATCAATTGATAAAATATTCTAAAATAATACACATTTTTAAAAAGTCAACAATTATTTATACAAGCTTTCCTGGGAAGATGTTTTTGTTGTACTAGTCCAGTATTTACATATAATAACATAAATTAAAGCAAACCAGCTGCCATTGCTTATGACTCATGGCAATCCCACGTGTGCAGAGTGGAACTGCTCCTTAGGATTTTCAGGGCTGTGGCATTTTGGGGAGCAGATCTCCAGACCTTTCTTCCAAGGCACTTCTTGGTGGGTTAGAACTGCCAACCTTTCAGTTAGTAGTTGAGGTCTTTCTTAATTGAGTGTATCAGCCAGGGATGAATTTAATAGTATACAAATATGTACTATAATAGAAGTATATGTGTCATAACATAGATATGTTATAATATATACCTGTTAAGCATGGATTCATGTCTTTGGATAGTAATAAAACAGATAATTTTGTTTTCTCCTATATGATTTCTCTTTTATATTATTGTTTATATTTATTTCTTCATGAGTTGTATTACTCACATAATCAGAAAAACAACCATAACTATAAATTAATTTCTTTAGTCATAAAGTATATTAGTAGAAAATACTATTTTGACACAAATGAAATAATATTCTCTAAAGACTAATGTTTTTCTCTGGATCATATTTTTGGTGTTTCACTTTTGTTTGCAATGTCTGAGTCTCATAATACAATGCTGACCCCAATGCTTTTTGAGCATTTTACCAATATATTATTTTCATATTAAACATTTCAGAACTGAAGAAACAATATCTTTCTTTGACTTGAGATACTAAAAATTTGAATGTCTAATCATCCACTTTTACCTCATATGTAGGAAAACATTTTTAATTCTACATCTTTATGTTGGAAATTCTCTCCTCTGCCCTCTTTTAACATCTTCACAGTAAACATATCATCTATCCAGCTGTTATGTGGGTTTACTATGAAAGGTTTTTTTCTTTCCCCCATAATAGAATGTATCTATCTACTGCTTTCTTCTTTTACACTCAAATCCTTGAGGATTAGGGGCATTCATTAAGACTGAAATAGAAAATAAATATGCTCTACTTGCTGACTAAATATGTCTTCTCTTTGCAGAGTTTTTTTGTTTTAATGTAAAAGACATATTTACTTCCTTCAGCGAAGCATCTGAAAAAACAAATGACCCCCAATTAGTATCACAAAATATCTGCTATTAAATACATAGGTAAGCTGTTAACTTTCCAAATGAGGACCATCTGTTAGTGATACTGATGTCCTACTGTGCCATGGCATTTCAAATAGATATTTTGATTAATTACCATCATACCTGAAGACAAGTGCTTTGTGCTCTTCTCAAGCCCTTCAAATCTACTCTAACTGCTAGTTCCCATTTTTAACTTCAAAGCTATTTTCTGAAGTCAATCAACACTGAATCTATATGAGGATTTCCTAGAGATCCACCCACTGAAAAGCCAATGCTAGGTAATTATATTAATAGAAAATAAAATAATTGTTTAAAACACATGTAAATAATTTTATATGACCTAGGTGTGGCCACTACATAAAGAATAGGACATCGTAATGGAATAAGTAAGTGTTTCAATTCCAGAGGAAAATATTGAAAGCTGTTCAGCAGCCTGGAGGATATCTTCTTTTTCTTGTGTTCTTATTGGAGGGCATAGGGAAGGTCTGTACTTGATAATTCTGAAAATCTCCTGAGACGTTTTATGCTTGCATGGAGGAGGTCATCTGATCTTGGTTTGGGATATGATGCAATGTGCCCCAAGTGAGTTGTGTAGCACACTAGCATAGCATGAGGTGTCAAGGAAGAAATAGTCCATGGGGACGTATTTTGGGAAGCACTTTATTTTTATAACTTTATACACACATTCGCACTTGAGGATTCATAATATACACTAGCCTATCTTTGTAACTTCAAGAGTTCCATTAGTAAGAAAACAAGTTCAACTTATACTGGTCGCATATTTCCTAAACTCATTTAAAAATACCTAAGGCATTTGACTGCTAACCAGAAGGCTGGAGGTTCAAACCCACCAGCCACTCCTCAGAAGGAAGGTTGGGCAATCTACTTCCATAGTGACACCGCCTCAGAAACCCAAGGAGGGGTCACTATGAATCAGATCTGACTCAATGGCAGTGAGTTTACATAGAGTAATATATTTATAAGTCCAATGGATGAAGTAGTCCCTGAAACACAATTTGGAGAAGACGTTATTCAAAATTTTACAATCAGGAGTATAGTTTTAAAAATAAGTGAAATATTTAAAAATATTATATGAAATCTTGGTCCACAGCACAACCTATAGTCATCCCTTTGGCTGAGTCTAGTGTACTTTATATATAAAAGCTTCTCCCAAATATTATCATAAAAATTTGTTTGGTAACATTTACAGGGCAGGTACCATCTGCTTGAAAATCCACCCACTTAAGGGGACATGACTAAAGTGTATCTCTCCCTTATCTTCAACTTCCAAAACACATTCCCAACCAGCAAGCCTATGGTAAGGTAGAAAGTAGATCAGAAGATTCATAAAATAGGTTCAAGTCCTGCTTAAGGAGCTCTGGTTGCACAGTGGTTAAGGCATTTGGCTAATAATCAAAAAAAGGTGAGTAGTTCAAACACAGCAGATGTTCTGTGGAAGAAAGATGAGGCAGTTTCTTTCTGTAATGATTTACAGCCTTGGGAACCCCATTGGGGGGAAGCCAATGGAAGTGAGAAGTCCTGCTTATGTCTTGGGACCTTCAGAAAATCTGTGCTTTGGTTTCTTCATCTGCAAACAAGGCATGAAGACAATTGTCTTAAAAGATTTAGTAAGAAGTTATACAATGAATGCAATTAATAAGAAACTGAATTCTCTTAAAATTATATTGTTAAGTAAGATCTAAGGTGGTGCAATGGTTAAGCAGTCAGCTGCTAACTGAAGTGTTGGCAGTTCAAACCCACCCAGCAACTCTGTGGGAAGAAGACCTATAGATCATCTCTCATAAATATTGAAGCCTAGACTATTCTACTTGTCACATGAGGATGCTATGAGTCAAAATTGACTTGACTCCACATAACAACCACAAGGAAGATCCACTGGGCCAGAAAGCTAGATTAACTAAAAGAAGAGAAAGTTAAAATTTTCTGTTAGTACCTAATGCCACTTAATTAGATCAAGTATAAGATTAAGATATATGACAGTGGGCATTTTGAGGATATTATGGGAGGATAAAAAAGGAATTTAGGTACTGAAGAAATTTATAACTATGTATTCCACATGATTGAATGATGCAGGAAACATCAAGAGAAGATGGCAGGAATACTCCGAGTCACTGTACCAAAAAGAACTGATCGATCTTCATCCATTTCAGGCAGTGGCATATGATCTAGAACCAATGGTAATGAAGGAAGAAGTCAAAGCTGCAATAAAAGAACTGGAGAAGAACAA
>NW_006922060.1:1799910-1802093 GCF_000298275.1 Orycteropus afer afer | reverse complement strand
TGGTATTTTCATGCAAATTCTGCTAGTTGGGGTTTAGTCCAATTCTGCACCCTTTCCTTCAAGGCTCAGGGGTCCAAGATTATCTCCTGTGTCTGTGTTAATTGGTTTCCCTTTTCTTTGTTGAAGATGGTCTGTGCAATCCTTCTGCCTAGTCCGCCATCTTGCCCCGCCCTTTTTAAAAATTTTTAACTTCCTTGCAACACACACACACACACACACACACACACAAAGTAATATTTCTGTTGGATTACTCAGGTTTTTAAATGTATGTACTCATAAATGACTTAATTCTATTACATGTATGAACAGTGGATGCTTTAGAGTTTGATCACACAATGCATTGTATTTTTAGTCTTGTCCTTCTGAGATGCCTTCCTTCTCAGCATTTAACTTGATCATCTCAGTAGATTCTCTTATCATATTTTTTTGTTATGCTTTTGTAAGAACCAGTCGGATTTCTGAATGGGTGTCTCCTTTAATTGTCTTTTGTCCATAATCCTTACAATTTTTATTTTGATAGCATGGAGGCTTAGATGTTAAAGAAATAAATTACTATTTAGAATATTAATTCATTTAGATTAAAGAGTTATTAGTGATAAAAGGAGTTCACCTGGTTCATTCTTCATCAATTTTGTTGATGAGGAAACTAAGACATAAAGAGGCTACTTATCATATTCAGCATCCTGTGATGTATTTGGAGCAGTATTAGGACTCAAATACAGGACTCCAACATCTAAACCCATTTTTCTCTTTGTCATCACAATGATTTGGTTCTCTTTCCACTGGAATTAGTTATAAAAACAGGCTTATTGGGATCTTTTGTCAAGGAGGACATGCTAGTGACAATCCCTGGAGGTAGACCTTCTTTTTCCTCCAGGTTCTTTAGTTACATGGTGGTTTCATCTGAAACCTAAATAGTAAGTTTGATTACAAGTTTCAGTCAAACAGAACAATCATTTATTCAGATATCTATATTCAGTCCAAGGAGCCTTGGTGGTGCAATGGTTAAGTGCTCAGCTGTTAACCAAGAATGGCAGTTTGAACCTACCCACCAACTTCCCAAGATCCCTAGGGAGAAACACCTAGGGATCTGCTTCCGGAAAAATTACAGTCACGAAAACTCTAGGGGGCATTTCTTCTCTTTCACACAGGGTCTCTATGAGTCAGAATTGATTCTATGGGACCCAACAAACCAAAACTAAACTCACTGCCATCCAGTTGATTCGATTCATAGCCACCCCTCTTTGGGTTTCCTAGGTGGTATCTTTATGGAAGTAGATTGCCCTATCTTCCTTCCAAAGAGTGCCTAGTGGGTTTGAACCGCCAGCCTTCTAGTTAGTAGTCAAATGCCTTAGGCACAGAATTGATTTGATGGTACTTAACAACAAAAACATACTGAGCCCATATTCTCTCTTCGCCATTATTGACAGTATAAAACCAAATAATGCACTTTCATTATTCAGGAAGTACAACATTGAGTTCCTGAATAAGTTCTGTCTTAATTTTGAAGTAGTAAATTAACTTGCTTATCCACGAACTGAGTGCAGCCATTTAATTCTAACTACTCTGCCCTCCAGTCGATTCTGACTCATAGGGACCCCACTGTGTGTCTGAGGCACTACACCTTTAAGTATATTGCCTGGTCTTCTTAAGCTGGTTAGTTCTGCCTTCTGGTTAGCAATCTAATGCCTTAGGTGCTGCACCACCCTTCTTTCTCCCTCCTAAACTGCACTGAAATGGCATTAAAGTCGGTGAAAGGGGATATATTTTTGAAAATGAGAATGGGATGGGTTTTATAAGGTAAAACTACTTCCAGAAGACAGATGGACTATGGGGTAACACTGGTAAATAAACAAGTGGAAGGAGGCCGATCTCAGAGCATGTACTGTTCTGAGGGCTGAAATGAAGTGAAGCCATATTTGGGGATTTGTGATCCCCAAAGTTGGGAATTAAAGAGAGAAGGAAAGGATAATGAGGCAGAATTCAGGATAAATGTGAAACTATCAAAAAACATCAATGGGTTTGGATATTCTTTAAAGCTTAAGCCAAGTAAATGCCTGGATGGAGCAAGGTATCTCAGAGAAGAGGTTGCCAGATCAGAAGTACTATTATTACCATTTTCTCTGGGAAATTTTCCCATCTGCCACCTCTTATAAAATGCACACACACACACACACACACAC
>NW_006922060.1:1779635-1799508 GCF_000298275.1 Orycteropus afer afer | reverse complement strand
AGGGGTCGCTATGAGTCGGGGCCGACTCAACGGCACATAACAACAACAACAACATAGGATTTAAAGGAGCCTGGGGCTAAGTGCCTAAGGCATATGACTGCTAACCAGAAGACTGGCGGTTCAAACCCACCAGCCACTCCTTGGAAGGAAGGTTGGGCAATCTACTTCCATAGTGATACCGCCTCTGAAACCTAAGGAGGGGTCACTATGAGTCAGATCTGACTCGACAGCAGTGGGGTTTTTATGGGATTTAAGATGTTCAACAATGAAGAAGAAGAATGGATACTACAAGAAAGGATAAATGAAAGGAAAAATACGTTTTTAAGGAAACTAAAAGTGTAATTTAAAAGAATAATATATAGAAAAGTAATATATATATATATGAAGAAAAATTAAAAAATGGAAACCCAAGCTAAGAGGCAATTTTTTAAAATCTAATAAAGGGAGTTAAAAAAAATGAAAGAGATGAAAAATAGATAAAATGAGGATTTCTTGCTGCTGAGCAGAAACAAGTGTCCTCCTTTGAGTATTGACAAACTATAAGAGAAAATAACCTACCTATCCCACTATCTATATCATTATGAAATTTGAGAATACTATTTATAGAGGAAAAAAAAAGATCTTTAATAATAGAACAAAAACAAAAACAAAAAATGGGTGGGGAGTAGGGAATGAGGAACAAAACAGATTAACTACAAAGACAACAAAAATGCAAAAGCACAAGCTATTTCTTCAACAATATTAAGTATCAGGGAACAATTAGAAATGCCTTCAAAACTTGAAATAAAAATGACTTAATGCACAGAATTCTGCACTCAACAAGCCAAACTATTTAGCAAGCAGGAGTACAGAGCACCATTTGCATATAGACAGGTTGCCTACAGTGCACTCTGTCCTGAAGGGTGAAAGAGAAAGAGAGAGAAATTAGAAGAATGTTGGAACCAAGGAATAGTGGACTTTAGATAATTAAAACAGTGAAAATAAATTTTTAATTCCCTGTTCATTGCCTCTTCAACAAATAACATGAGTAAAAGTTGCCTGATGATCTTAGTGAAATGGTAAAGAACAAAAATGATTCATCTCACAAGAACAAATACAATTAGAAAGTCCAGGAAAACATACTGTGTAAGAAAACATTAGGTCAAATACGAAGAAAGTATAAAAGTTACATGATTTAGAGCAAGTGATGCCAAGGAGAACAGAGAATACATTTGACCTAACACTTGAAATATTTTCCTAGACAACAATGTGACCATGAAAGAATTCTTTCTCCTTTCCTATAACCCCAGTGGATTCCTGTGAATGATTTTTATGTAATAATAATAAGAAGAATTGAGTTTTGGTTCTTAAAATCAAATTAGAGGTACAAACATTGAAACTTAAATCAGAATTGTAGAGCAGAAAATAAGTGTAAACTTTGATGTTGCAGAAATAATGGTATAACTGAAAGGCATTAAAAAGAAGAAAAGAAATGAAGAGTGTGCAGATGCCAAATCACTTAGTAAAGGAATCAATTACTCTGTCTAAAAGGTTAAAGGATTAACAGTACATAAATGTGACCAAGTAAGAAAATGAAAATATAAAATCTGGGAAATGGTTGAGGGAAAAATAGGCCCAAGTGAAGTGAACAAAATTTCTCATATTATGGCAAATAATAAGGAAATCTTAAATTTAATGCATTAAGAAATAAAGCAATAAACATATATAGAAAATCACCAGAAAGGAAAAAAAAATAGAAATCATAAAATTGAATTACCTCCAAGGGTGAGCTAAAGTTAGAGGACTTTTATTTCATACTCATTTGTACTGGTTGATAATCACTGGGTAATAAAAGATATAAATCACTAGCAGCCTTCAGTAGGATCACACTCCAACATAAAGAAAACAAAAATCCTCACAACTGGCCCAATAAGCAACATCATGATAAACAGAGAGAAGACTGAAATTGTCAAGGCTTTCTGTTCACTTGGGTCCACAATCAATGTCCATGGCAGCAGCAGTCAAAAAAATCAAAGGATGTATTTCATTGGGTAATTCTGTGCAAAGGATCTATTTAAAGTGTTAAAAAGCAAAGATGTAACCATGAAGACTAAGGTGTGATTGATCCAAGCCATGGTATTTTCAATTGCCTTCTATACATGTGAAAGCTGGACAATGAATAAGGAAGACTGAAGAAGATGAATTTGAATTATGGTCCTGATGAGGAATACTGAATATACCTTGGACTGCCAGAAGAACAAAAACTTTGAGAAGAAGTATAGTTAGAAGCTCTGGTAGCGTAGTGCCTAAGGCACTTGATGGCTAACCAGAAGCCTGGCGGTTCAAACCCACCAGCCACTCATAGGAAGGAAGATGGGGCAATCTACTTCCATAGAGATACTGCCTCAGAAATCCAAGGAGGGGTTGCTATGAGTCGGGTCCGACTCGACAGCACATAACACACACACACACACACACAGTTAGAATCCTCCTTAGAAGTGAGAATGGCCAGACTTCATCTCCTGTACTTTGGTCATTGTTATGAGGAGGGACCATTCCTTGGAGAAGGACATTATGCTTAGAAAAGTAGAGGGTCAGAGAAAAGGAGGAAGACCCTCCATGAAATGATTAACACGGTGTCTCCAACAATGGGCTCAAGCATAGCAACGATTGTGAGAATGACACAGGACCCAGCTGTGTTTTGTTCTGTAGTACATAGGGTTGCTGTGAGTCAGAACCAACTGGACAGCATCTAAGTAAAACAAAGTGAATTCGATTATAAAAGCAACAATTCACAAAATGACCAAAATAATTAAAATTATATTTGTCTTTTATTGAGCCCCTGTGCTAAGTCAGGTAAAGTAGCATATGTTTTACATTCAATGCATATTGAGCACACACACCTCCACACTACAAAACTGAAAATAATATTTTGATATTTGCATTTTACAGAATAGCTATCTGAAACTAAGAGAGCTAAATGCAACATTCTCAAAGGCAATCATTTGAAAAGAAATGAGTGAAAATACATGTGGCATGCAGACTATGATAAGGAGAAATAGCACCATTGCCTGTTCAATTATAGGCAAAAATTGGGGCATCTCATTGACTTTGCTCTTTTTGTTTACATCCTACATCCCATCATCAAACACCCCATCATCAAATGCTGCCAGTTTTACCTCCAAAATATAACTAAATTTTGTTACTTCTTACATCTTCACTGTCAATGCCCTATGAATGCTGCCATTGCTCTCCTTACTGTTTACAGCAACTGCAGCTTCACTAATTGCCTTCTTCCACTCTTGTCTCCTCTCCTATCCATTCTATATAGGGCAGCCAGAGTAAACGGTAAATTATGCAAACCAACTCAATTGATTCTTCTACTTAAAACTGTGAGAGATTTTATTTCTACACTTTGAATAAAATCTTAGACCGTATCACAACTGAAAGGTTCAAATAATTAGCCACTTCTGTGTCAGTCGCTCCTTCGCTTACTGTGATCTATCCACACTAGCCTTCTTTCACCTTGAGAGTATCTGGATATCTTTCTGCAGGCTTTTTTTTTTTTTTTTTTTGCTTGTGAATTTCAGTTTTTGGTTGTGAATTTCAGTTTTTGGTTGTGAATTTCAGTGTGGTATAGGTATCATGGGAGAAAGGCAAATGGTTAGCTCAGGGCAAAAAACTAAAATAAGTGACCTTTATTTAACCCAGGAGAGTTCATTTTAGCCCCTGAAATATACTGCATTCTCACCCAAGCCTGCTTTCCATAAAGTATTGTTCAGTGGAGGATATAGACACTAAAAGCATTATTTCTGACAACTCATTGCAATTGAGATTTAAATCCTTTGCTATCCCCACATTTGTCATGTTCCTGCCAATATGGCAATATGTCCATCCTTGAGCAAGCTCCAGAGAATACCTCCGAGAGTGTTGTTTCCTTACTTCTGGGTATTTTTAAATTGCAAATGTGGTATCCAGCAGCTAAAACTGAACGTCTCCAATTCACATTTTAGTATCAGTCAATTCTTCCAGTAATGCAGATCATGGGCTGCAGAGAAAATGATGAGGAAGTGATAACTAGAGGGGACCTTCCAAAAATATCCTTCCAAAACATGGCTTTTAAGCTATACTCATGAAGTTCTTAATCATTATATAATATAGGCAGTCCCTGGATTATGAACGAGATCCATTCCTAACTATGTCTTTAAGTCTTTAAGTGCAATTTTGAGGTGAGTCCAAACAGGTGCATACAGTTCTTATTTAGCCTCACTACTAACTAACCAGAAGCCTGGCAGTTCAAACCCAGCAGCCACTCCTCTGAAGGAAGATTGGAAAATCTACTTCCATAGTGATACCGCCTCAGAAACCCAAGGAGGGGTTGCTATGAGTCAGATCCAACTTGATGGCAGTGAGTTTGGTTTGGTTTTTGGTTAGTTCAGTAAAAGGTTCAAAGGCTTTTCAATGATTTAAAGCTGCACATGCAGCAAGCGATGGTGATTGTGATGAAGAATTTGTTGCTAGTCCAAAAACAAAACAAAACCACTGCCATCGAGTAGATTCTGACTCATAGTGACCCCTTCAGGTTTCCAAGGTGGTAAATCTTTATGGAAGTAGATTGCCCCATCTTCCTTCTGCAGAGCTGCTGGTGGTTTTGGACTGCCAGCCTTCTGGTTAGCAGTCAAATGTCTTAGGCACTCTGCCAGTTTGGTTAAATTGTTTCAAAATGTGGGCAAATTAAATAACATTAAAGGGCAAGTATGAGTTGTCCAGAGATTGGATGTTTGTTACCTGGGGAATGCCTATACTAAGGAAGGTCAGTACAGAGTCCTTAATTCTAACCTTTATATTCTCTTTGGAGTTTATTTATTCCTACAATACACCTGTTCACCTCTTAGTAAAGGAGGATTTCCCCTGCTGTTCTCATGGTAGTCAGTTTCTCCCACATTGCGTCTATAATCATAAACATTAAGATGATGTTAACAAATGTGGTTTTTAGTGGTTTCAATGTTGAAGGTAATCTGGTTTTCCTAAAACAATTATCAAATCATCCCTTCACAATCTGTGTTTCCCAATCCTCCAAGTGAGATCTATTAGCTATGCCTAATATCGACGGCAAATAACAACAACAACAACAACAATATCCTTACTGCAAATGATTAAGCACTTGACTACTAGGCAAAAGATTGGTGGTTGAACTCACCCACAGGTGCCTCAGAAAACAAACCTGGAGATCTGCTGCTGAAATGTCACAGCTTTGAAAATGGAGCAGTTCTACTCTGCACACATGGGCTCACCATGAATTGGAATCAACTTGAAGGCAACAAGCAATAACAACTATTTCCTTACTGAGTTTGAATGGTTTCTGAAAGTAACTTCTTTACCTTTTCTAAATTGCAATCACCACCCATGTACTAAACTCTCCTAATCTTGCTCAATTGTTTTTTTTTTTCTTCTTTTCCATAGCAATTATCTTCTAACCTAGTATGCAATATATTTATTAATTTGACATATTTATTGTGAGTTGCCCTTCTCTACAATATAAGCTACCAGAGGGCATAGATCTTTGTATGTACTGCACTCTGTTTTGTTCCAGTGTCTAGGACAGTGCCTGACACATAGAAGACCCTCAATAGATATTTGTCGGTAATAAAATTCACCATTCATCTGTTAGTTTGCCATACTATGGTGGCTTGCTTGTTGCTGTGATACTGGAAGCTATGACATCAGTATTTCAAATACCAGCAGAGTCACTCATGGTGGACAGGTTTCAGCTGAGCTTCCAAGCAAAGAAAGACTAGAAAAGAGGGCCTGGCAATCTATTTCAAAAAAAAAAAAAAAAATGGCCTTTGAAAACTTTAGGAATAGCAGTGGAACATTGTCTGATATAGTGCTGGAAGATAGCCCCTCAGGTTAGAAAGAACTCAAAATAAAAGTGGGGAAGAGCTGATGCCTCAAAGTAGAGTTGACCTTCATTTGCTGATGTGGGCCAATTCAAAAGGAGAAGAAACAATTGCAAATATCCATTAATAATCAGAACATGGCATACATGAAGTATGAATCTAGGAAAACTGGAATTTGTCAAAAATGAAATGGAGCACATAAAGAATAATATCTTAGGCATTAGTGAGTAGACAAAGACTAGTATTTATTTTGAATTGGACAAGCCTATAGTGTAGGAAAAAAAACACTTCAAACTCTTTTATCCTGAAGTACAACACTGTCAGTGATGGGATAATATACCTACGAGGCCTACAAGGAAGACCAGTTAATAAAACTATTATTCAAATTTATGCACCAATCACTAATGCCAAAGCTGAAGAAATGGAAGATTTTTACCAATTTCTGCAGTCTGAAATTGATCAAGCATACAATCAAGGTGCATTGATATTTACTCATGATTGGAACATGAAAGTTGGAAACAAAGAAGGATTATTAGTTACAAAACATGGCCTAGGTGATAGATATGATGACAAAAAAACAAAACAAACAAACAAGCAAAAAAAAAAACAACTCACTGCCATCAAGTGGATTCCAACTGATAGTGAACCCATAGGGCATAGTAGATGTGCCTCAAAGGATTTCTAAGGCTATATATCTCTACAGAAGGAGCTCTGGTGGTGTAGTGCCTAAGGCATTTGACTACTAACCAGAAAGCTGGTGATTCAAACCCACCAGCCACTCCTTGGAAGGAAGACTGAGCACTCTACTTCCGTAGTGATACCACCTCTGAAACCCAAGGAGGGGTTACTATGAGTGGGATCCAACTCAATGGCAATGAGTTTGGCTTGTTTTTGGTATATCTTTACAGAAGCAGACTGCCTCATCTTTCTCACATGGAGTGGTTGGTGGGTTCAAACCAATACCATTTGATTAGCAGTGGAATGCTTTAAACACTGTGCCCCTTGAAATTATACTCGTATTAGAGCTTAAATTCTTAAGCACTTGTGGAAGTCCGTGATCTCCAGCAGGTGCCCTAATTCCATTTTGAGTCTTGACTAAGTTCAGACATAACTTGAATTCTTCATGTTACTTCTCCAAGGATTGCTGGCCACTGAACCAACAATGTGGCTATGCTTAGACAAGCTCATAGAAAGGCAGTTTGCCCTCAAGTTCTTTGCTCTCACAAAGAAGTAGGGAATTTACCTGGGAATGTTATAATTGATTTACCAAAAATCTCCAATCAGACATATGCTATATAGTTTAAGTTAAATATTGAGGTCATGATACTGTGTTGTAATCACCTTGTGACTGACTCAAGGTCACATGATCATGAGTCATACCCTGACCTCCATGTAGTCAGGGAATCAAAACCCCAGAACCAATCCAGTAACCCTTTTTTAACCTGCAATTATGTTTGTATCCCAGTCATGGTCCTTTCCCTGCTTCTGTAATCCCACTTCGGATGATAATAAATCGACCTACTGCCGATTGTGATCTTATGATGATTTCCTTTGTTCTCTGTCATATATCATGAAAACTGTGACTGTGATTCAGTGGATTCCATTGGCCCCTGTAATGGGAACATGTTGATCATCTCCCTCATTTGGATGATTGTCTTTGTCTTATTTAGGGCTTAATAAAAAGGTCTCTAGAACATTTTAAAGTGCTCTGGTAGAGCAGAGTTTAACGCATTTGGCTGCAAGCCATAAGGTCTGTGGTTCAAATCCACCAGCTCTTCCTTGGGTGAATGATGAGGCAGTCTGCTTCCATAAAGATTTAAAGCTGTGGAAACTCTTATGATGCAGTTCTATTGTGTCCTATAGGGTTACTATGAATTGGAATTGACTCCATGGCTGGGGGTTTTTAGTATAAAACACTTTAAGGAGCACTGACAGTGCAGTAGTTAAAACTTTCAGGTACTAACCAAATGGTCAGTGGTTCGAACCCACCAGCTAGCTGCTCCTTGGAAGAATGATGAGGCAGTCTGCTTCCATAAAGATTTATAGCCTTGGAAACCCTATGGGGCAGTTCTACTCTGTCCTATTGGATGGCTATGAGTTGGGATTGACTTAACTGCAATAGGTTTGGTTTGGTTTGGTATAGAACATTTTTGAATCTAGGGTCTTTTTTCCCTTAGAACAAGATTCTGGTTCAGTCTCTTCTTCTGCTGACATTTCTAGCAGGCATGCCACTAACTGATTATGATGTTCTGATGGAGTCTGAGGAGCCTGACCTGTTGACAGGTTAAAACTAAAACCCTGAGTCTCCAGGAGCCATTTCTTCATCATTTTCCAAGGGATATCCAGGCCTTCAAGTTTTAAGTCACTTTACTAAATTCCATCTTCTACATACACAGGACACGATCATTTAGCATTCAGCCAACTTTGTATCAACTTTTCCTTTCTTTGCATGTCCTGTACATTCCATCATTTCCCCTACCTCTATGAAGCTCAAAATGTGGTTCTTTCTACAATGTTCCATCTAAAAGCCAGAAGCTAGGGGAGGGAAAAATGGAGAGTTACTGCTTAATGGGTAATGAGTTTCTATTTGGGGTGTTGGAAAAGTTCTAGAAATACATAGCAGTGACAACCACACAACATTGTGAATATGATTAATGCCACTGAAATGCATGCTTAAAAGTAAAAAATGATTAAAATGAAAAATTACAATTATATGTATTCTTGTTGTTGTTATGTGCCATCGAGTCAAACCCAACTCATAGCGACCCCTTCTTGGGTTTCTGAGGCAGTATCACTACGGAAGTAGGATTGCCCAACCTTCCTTCCGAGGAGTGGCTGGTGGGTTTGAACTGCCAGCCGTCTGGTTAGCAGGCAAGTGTCTTAGCCACTATGCTACCAGAGCTCCCAATCATATGTATAGTTTACCATAATACAAAACAAACAAAGAACAACACCAAAATACAAGCATTTTAGCCAAAGCAATGGGGTCAGTGTTATCACTCTTCACTTAGATGAGGGACATTGAGGGAATAAAATTAAAGCCTGCTGTTGGGCATGCTACATTTAAAATATATATTAGGTATTGTTGAATATGAAAATTAATTACACATCTTACTTTGATTTGAAGATTTTGCTTATCCAAGAAACCAAATATTAAGCATAAAACTCCGGATCAAACTGGAAAAGTCTGTCAGAACCTGCTCTAGAGCAATGTAAATTTGTTTTATCCTGCTAGGAAAGGACAGTCAACAAACCATTGCCTACTAATTTAAATCTCAAAAAGTCTCTAGTCTACAGGTGGGTGGAGGGACAAAATATTAGCACCCAGGCTAAAAGTAAACTGATACCAGTTGATCTCAGTAAAGGGGAAATACAGGGTTCAATCAATCATGTTAAGATTGTTGTTGTTATGTGCCATCGAGTCGCCCCGACTCATAATGACCCCTCCTTGGGTTTCTGAGGCAGTATCAATACTGATTCTAACCAGAACCAGAACCAGAACTGCTAACCAGAAGGCTGGCGGTTCTAACCAGAACCGCCAGCCTTCTGGTTAGCAGTCAAGTGCTTTAGCCACTATGCTACCAGAGCTCCTATGTTAAGATTAGCCAATGGTTATCTTCTATATTTCTCCCTTCTTTTCTCTTTATTAGCTCAATTGTACCTACCTTCTTCAAATCATTTGCTTTTTCTGGAATCAAAATATCCTCCCTATATGCAAATAGAATAACTGATCACAATAAATCTTAGGTTCAAATTTTGGTGAGTTTTGATTATTTTTAACAATATCTCATTAGATAAGTAAAACAGACCGTGCATACATAGATCTGGAGCTAAGAGTAAGGTCAATGCCACAAATATAGATAAAGGAATTGTTATCATATAGATCTATGTCATTCAAAATACTGTTCTTGGTCAGCGTCAGTTTGTGAATTACTACTGGTGTGCAACCTGAGAAGTACCAATATTGAGAGGAAGTGTTTAAATATTGTATTATTGAGTGTATACTAGGGAAAAAGAGCTCAGATTAAAAAATATTCTTTAGCTATCCTTTTATTAATCCTTAAACAGAACAAGGAGCTCTGGTAGTGTAGTGCCTAAGGCACTTGACTGCTAACCAGAAAGCTAGCAGTTCAAGCCCACCAGCCACTCCTCTGAAGGAAGGTTGGGCAATCTACTTCTGTAGTGATACTGCCTCAGAAAGCCAAGGAGGGGTGGCTATGAGTCAGGTCCGACTCCACAGCACATAACAACAACAACAACACACAGAACAAAGACAAAACAAAAACAGTCATACAAATGAGGGAGACCTTCATCACACACCCATTACAGAAGCTGATGGAATCCACTGAATCACAGTCATGCTTTCCATGAGATATGATAGCGAACAAAGGAGATCATCACAAGATCATGATTGGTGGTAGGTCAGTTTACCACTTTCAGAGACGGGGCTATGGAAGTGGGGAAAGGACTGTTGCAATGTGTACATAATTGCAGGTTAGAAATGGTTACTGGCTTGGTTCTAGGGTTTTGATTACTTGACTACATGGTGGTCAGGGTATGACTTGTGATCATGTGATGCTGAGTTTAGTCGCAATGTGGTTATAATACCAGGACTCTAACATTTAACTTAAATTAGGTAACATGTGTCTGATGGGTTATTTTTGGTAAATTGTTGAGGTTATGCCCAGATAAATTCCCTAGCTCTTTGTGTGAGCATTTCTCTGTATAATAGTCATTCCACTTTCAACCATATTCTTGAGGGCAAACTGCCTTTTTCTGAGCTTGTCAAAGCATAGCCACATTGTGGTTTAATGGCCAGCAAGCTCTGGGGAAGTAACACAAACAAATCAAATGGTATCTGATTTTATGTCAAGTCTCAGAATGAAGTTATGGCTCCCATTGTAGGCCTCAGTCTTCCACAAACCAAGCACTTTAGAATTTAAACTGTAATACAAGTGTCATAAAACTCACACGGTAAGTAACATGTGGTGCTTGTTTTACAAAAATCTTTTTCGATAGGACAGGAAAAAAAATCTAAAATATTTCATTTTTTAAAATTAAATGGAAAGTTTGAGAATCACCAATATGAAAACCTTATAAATCTTTGGAGCTTTGTATGAGCACCTGGGAATTAAGCATAGAAAGAAAATCAAAGAAAAAACCACAGACTGGATACTCTAACATCTAGAGGTCAGAGTTAGGATGGACTAGCTAGAAATTGGAAAGGAATAGAAGAAGACTAACAAAGAACATCTTTCAAGGGAGGAGGGCATGATCAAGGATGCAAATGCAGTTGAGTGATTAAGATGAAGACTAAAATATCACTTTCTCATCTTTACATATCTCTGTCTCTACCTCTCATGGCCTTTAAACTCTCAGTAGTGCAAGTAATATCAACTTTCATTTCAATTATTGATGTAATCTCTTAATTGTTCTCTTTTCCTTCCTGTCCTTATTCCCTTCAATTTATTTTCCACTGTAAAGATCTTGCTTTCTGAAACTCAATATCAATTGATCATTTCTCTAAACTTCCTAAATTTGGTCAGTAAATATCTGTTTGTCTAATAAAAATGCCATGATTTATGACATCGCTAACAATGTCCTCTTATGGTTGGCAAATGTTTCTCTTTCCAGTCTCAAGACACAACCAGACTCTAAGTTCCAATGAGAACTCACCTGACCACATGTCTAGGATTTCCATAGAGCAGCCACAGTACTGCACATCATGGTGAGACAACAGTGTGATGATTCACATTAACTGTGACCAAAATCAGGGTGGGAGAAAACAGCTCTGCAGGATCCAAGAAGGTTCTGAATGTATAGTCTTGGCTCAATCTTTATCCTCTTTTATGTCCAAACCTAGTCCCCTCCCTAGCAGTCTCCTTTCCTCCCTAGCAGTCTCCTTTGTGTACTACCCAAATCTCCTACAAATCCTTCTACAGACTTTATCACAAGGAAGAATTTTTCCTCTACTTTTGGTTACTATTCACTCATTTATTTTCCCTTGAGATATTTTTGTCTATAATATCATAATCCAGTTGTGCTTTTGGCTAATTTCACCCCTTGAGGTTTACTGTGGTTAAATTAGTGTATTCAGGCTTTTTCTCCTTAGTGGAATTCACCATAATAACTTGGGTATCCATATGTGCTCTCACAAGTGTACTAAGTATGTATGTTAGATGAAATAAACAAATTTATTTCATCACTTAGCATAGTAGATTTTCCTTTTTTAGTTATTAAACAATATCAAAAAAGGAAGAAATCAAATCTGTTTTAGAGATGATTGTAAGCTCAACATACTTCCTGACATAGAGTTAGCATCAAATTAGTTTTCTATTCTAGTAATTTTGTTTCTGTTTTTCCAATTTAAATAGATAACCAATGCAGAGTAAAAGTTGGTCTGAATAGGGGTCAGATTTTTTTTTTCCCAAAACAGTAAATCAGATTTACAAATCTTATTTAATAAACATGTTTAATAAATATGGAAAACTTAGCAATGTATTAAAAATGCTAAAGATATCTGAGTTTTTTTTCAACACTATTTTGATGATCTCTTTTTACAGTTCACTTTGGCATGATGCATATCTGATTTCTTTAGCTTAATGCTTGACAAAGCCATTTAATCTTTAGCTATCTTCATTTTTAAGCTAAAGAATCATATGTCTAGTGAAGTACCAGTCTTATAGTCTGTTAGAAGTGAAAACAAAAAGCTTTATTAAAAGGTTGAGATTCATGACGTGAAACACACCTAGCACCCAAGCAGGGTACTTAAGTGTTCCAAATTGCAAGAAGAAAAAAGAGGTGTTTATCTGGTGGTATAAACAAAGGGATACATGCTCATGGGCATGAAGGAGGTACATGGCAAAAGTTAAAAGGGAATTATTAAACTATAGTATTTCTTAACATTATCATTTCTATTTTCTAACCCCCCAGAATACGTTGACCAAGGTATTCTTCTTGGATTTGGCCCTGCAAACTCTCTCAATAAACATGTATTAACATAATGTTCCTCACACAAGCTAAATCTTAACTCTTGCTCCTTATGGTTTACAGGCAGTTAAGCTTTTATAAGAAGCTGTCTTTTCAGAAAAAGTAGAGGTTTCAGGCCAAGTTGCAATGTGATTCAAAATGGAATTTAATTTAGATTCGAAGCAGCCATTTTAGTCATGCCATGTGTCTCAGTTTTGGGGTTTGCTTACTCACCTATAAGTTCCCTTACATTCTTATTTAGTTTATTTCTGGGTTCCAGAGTTTGTATCTTTTTTGTGAATAGGATTAATTTTCCATTGTTTCCCTCATAAGAAGAGGAGATGTTGATGGATTTTTTATTTGTAGATCTTTTCCAAAATCCTTTATTTTGAAACATTTTATTTTGTTGGCTTATGTAATTTAGAATGCTTTAAATTTAGTTTCACTTGTATTTAAATATATTTAATTTTAATTAATTTTACTTATTTAACAGCAACATATTACCTTAATATAAATATATCACATATATTTATATATACTTTTGCATTTTTTCAAATTAATGTGTTATTTTTGTCCATTTTCTCCTAAAATAGTACACCTCTTTTTTTTTTTCTGCAGTAATAATGAGACATACTGTTGTTTTCCTGGATTGAATGAGAAGTTTTCTACACTTTAATGACTAAGTATGATATTGGTTAATAGTTCAAAATTTATATAAAGGAAATGTTTTATTCCTTTTATGTGTATGTATGTGTGTGTATTTAATAATACACAATTACTTTTTACATCTACTATGATAATTTTTTTCCTCTGCTGTTTTTGATACTGTTAATATGAAGAGTTATATTCATAGATATCTTAACATTGATCCACCCAAATCTTCTGGAGATATCTTCTCTTTGACCGTGCTTTGTAGTTTACTTTCATTGTTTTTCTGATTCTATTTACTTCTTTGATTTTAATTTTAAAATAAATATTTAGAACGTGCCTTCCCCTTCATCTGGGAAAACATACCAGTCATGTTCTTAAACTTTCTTAAAAGAATTCCTTCTAAACAATTGTTATTCATAATTTTATGAATTCCATATAATCAATAGCACAAACATTAAAACATTCATTAGAGAATTAATTCATGAATTGACTGCAATTTTACTCTTTTTAAAGCTTCATTTGAGGTAATTGAAAGGAAAATAAATGTAAGGCATAATTTTATTTTCTCTGTTGGCTCTTTAATCTCCATCCTTGTGTTGAAGACAATCACTATGAATCAATAGACTAATCTTTTTTTTTTTTTTTTGGCTTCCTAAATATTTAATTCCATTTTTTCAACATTTAAATACTTACTTGGCATGAATTATTTGTGATATTAAAAAGGATAACATCTTTTAAAAGGAAATAACCATTTCAAGAATATGTGTGTATCTTTTGAAAAATGTAAATGAGGACTTTTTCATTTTGTTTAAAATGTATAATAATCCAAATATCATATTTTCCCAGAACTTAGTATTATGAAACATTTAATTCTTAAGATAGGTTTGAAAATGACTAAAGCATATTAGACATTTTTGCTTTATTTGTCAGATACTCTCTACTTTAATAACTAGATTTTCCCAAGTGGTTGCCAATATCTATAACCCTTTTTAACATATCATTTCTCTGTTTTATATGCTATCTCAACTCTGCAGAAAGGGCAAGGTACCAGCATCTTCTGATCTACTCTAACATCACAAGGTAGGAGAAGAACCAAGATTAACAGCTCAAGGCTGATTCCTATGAAATCAGACATGCTCACCCTCCATCCTTTTTACCAGTTCTGGCACCAACCATCCCTCCCATGGCACTCTCTACTTCTCAGCTGATTTTGATAATTCACTGAGGTGGCCACACAGAACTCACAAACAATACTCATGATTATGGGGTTTACTATGGAAATAAGAGATTATGATTCAAGATTAGAAACAAGTCAGGATACAGTCCTTGAAATAGAAAAGCATCTTCTCACCCATGCTGCAGATACACTTCTCTCTAGCCTCAGCCTCTGCCTTACTTCGGGCAGTGTTACAAGTTGTTTTAGCTTTGTGGATAGGTGCCCAAAGATGCACCCCACTCAGTCAGCAAGGCTCCTGCCTGAAGACACTCAGCTTTCTCACTTTGTGGGCTGGGAGACCCTCTGATCTTTCTCATCTCAACTTTTGGTTCTGTTGGTTCTGCTGCTTTGGCTGCTCCCATCTCTCTACTGTCTCTTCTCCATCTATCTGCCTTCTCAGCACAGAGATCTTGGGCCCAAGGTTGTGCTCCACCTCTAGGTCTCTCTTGGTGGTAGTGAGATCCCCTTTTCCACCTCTGGGATGGCTCATTTTAAGCCTAGCAAGATTGCAAAACTGACCAATCCCATGCTAGGATTCCATAGACATTATTTGCACAGTTCTACCCCCACAAGGATACCATGTACTTTACTTACATTATTAGCAAGCTATCCAATCCCCTTGGTGGGCCACAAACACCTTACACGTGCATTGCTCCATCCTGCCATATGGTGAGAGTCACAAAGACCATGATCAGAAGAGCCATGTTAAGTAATTCACTACACCACAAATTAATTTTTGAAAGCAGATAAAAAGTCTTCCCAGGGCTGTGGGTTTGTAACACATGCAATTAAATTATATCAAGTCAATGAATTCCCATACTCAAAAAAACAATCAATATATATGTGAATCTTATTAAGAAACTATTGTGTATTGTGTAAAGTTTGATATAGTGTGGGAGAGTTTATAAGTAATGCAAGATGTATGTCTTGTTCTCAAGGAGTCTCAAATTATGACATGATGTGGGAAATATAATTAAATTAATATTAAGTTACATGACACAATCTCTAAATATTGATACATTTTGAAGAAAGCAGAGATAAGTGAAATTTCAATTTTAGCTGGCAAGGGAGAAAATAAAATAGAATTGAACTGGGTAGAAGGTATTCTCAGTAGGTAAAACAGTATAAGAATAGTCTATATAATTTTTGTGGGACAATGAAGGTGAATGTTTATATCTGGGTGAATTTCTAATGGGCTGAGGAAGTGGATCTTCCTCCTGAAGCTGCCTTCGATAGACACCACACTAGGTTTCTCTGGTTCAAATAATGGGTTCCTTAAGAGGCTACTGTACATCAAAGACCTTTACTAGACCATCTTTACATGCTACAGAGTTCAAAATGCAAACTAACTTTAGTTTAGTGGGAAACATATATATATATGGAAGGCGTTAATTTTAAGAAGTCTGGATTCCTCCAGATAATGAATATAGTTCTTCTTCATTGAATTACTTAGAATTCTATGGAAATGAGTTCTGTATCCTGTTCCTGTAAGTGACCAATCAGGTAACAGGTCATGGGAAGCTCTAAAAAGTATCATTTACCAAAGGACCTGATGCAAAGAAGTAAAGGGAGCTAACATCAGCTGAATATGAAATGGCTCTCAACTGAGCTGCTGAGAATATTCAGTTTTGCTTGTGACTGCATTTATATGCCTTCATAATAATATTTGGTCTTCCCCTATTGTCCCATTCTCCATGACAGATACCAAACAGCATAGAATCATTTGGAAGAAAGAACAAATCTTTTGTCTTATAACCAAACATTAATCTGTAAATTACCACATTTGTTTCCCGTCTTGGTTCCATGAGGAATACCCTAATGGACTCATAATAGACCATCATTATTACATCAGCAAAAAATAAGGTGCTTTCAGTAGGATAAACTATTATATTACAATTAACTGAGTCCAGTGGATCATTGGCACTTCCACAAAATTATACCCAGATGCTTGATTATGAAAATCATTGAAGGGGGGACAATAATTAAAATATTTATCTGTCTCTGGAAGGGAGAAATGTCTCTAAAAAGCAATATGGGTGTCCTTTGCAAACTTCTTTATATAATTTAAGCAGTGCTGTCCCATCAAGTGGGAAACAAACTATTTTGAGTGCTTATTATAAATCAAGTTTTTGTAACTGAGAATACAAATAAAATTAGAAATGGTGTTTTACCTGAATGACAAGAGTTTATAATGATGGCAGGTAAAGGGACATTTACCATTCACTCCATGTGCCCTGTTAAAAGTAGATATAGGGTCCTCCCTAACCAAAACCAAACTCACTGCCATCAGGTCAATTTTGACTCACAGTGACCCCCACTGGGTTTCCAAGGCTGTAAATCTTTACAGAAGTAGACTGCCTCATCTTTCTCCTGTGGAGCAGCTGGTGGGTTTGAACCACCAAACTTCTGGTTAGCAGCCAAGTGCCTTAACCACCACACCATCAGAGCTCCTTAAGGTTCTTACCAGATCCCACAAATCTGTTAAATCTGGTTAGAAGGCAAAGGTTAGGGAATAATTTCAAGAGGAAGTAGTAGCTGAGTTCAGTGTCTGATCATGTATAGGATTTAATCAGGAAAACAAACAAACAAACATGTATACTGTCGATGTTTGATGTTTGCTGGTTAAGAATCCCTGAGTAGTGCAAATTGGTAAGTGGCCACCCACTAGCCAAAAGGTCAGTGGTTCAAATCCACCCAGAAACTCCTTGGAAGAAAGGCCTGGCAATATATTTCCAAAAGGTTACAGCCATGAAAACCCTATAGATCAGTCAACTGTGCAATACATGGGGGTCTCCTTGAATCAGAATCAACTGGATGGAAACTGGCTTGTTTTTTCATTGTTTTTCAGGAATAGGAGTCAACATGTCAAAGTTATAAAGCTGAGATAAAACCTAGAAACATGGGTGAAGAGCAAGTACATCATTGTGGTAACCATAGAAAATGCTTACCTCCCTACTCTGGAGGCTCTGGAGGAACCAAGAAGGAAAGCTTGTGAAGACATCTACGTGTTAATCTAAGACAAGAAACTATATTCTGTAGGCAATGAAGGTCACTGAAGAATTTTAAGCAGAAGGGCAAAATTAGATTTCTATTTTAAAAAGCAGATTCACTCTTTCAGAACAGAATTATTTCTCTATTAATCTCTCAAAAGTTGATGATTGACTCCCAAATTACAAAGGATCTCCTTGCAGAAATTTTATCTTCTTCCCTAGTGGTTCAAACAATTTTAGGCATATTCTCATCAAACCTTGCTTAAACATTATCTTGATTTGAGTTGCTTAGCTATGTTTCTATGCCTTCAAATTCTTGCTCTGTTTTCTATGAGATATGTGAATTATTGTGGAATTTCTAATAGAAGAGCATCCTTCAACTTGAGATAAAATAGTAACTGGACTTCAAAGCTGAGTTCTTTCACATAATTGCCAAATTTCCTAGAATTCAAGATAAAAAGGAAAATCAAGCTTCTTCTTTTCAAATCTGTGGAGAGGCATAGTTAAGCACATTTCCCTTGTACCTGTGCTTTGCAGAAATGTGATATTTCAGGTACACACTTTACCAATTTGACAATTTACAAATTACCTTTCAATGAGAAAGAAAGAGGCTGGATTACTTTGCCCTTGCTCTCTCTGGGTACTTTAAGTAAAATGGCTCGAGTTCCTTATATCATGAAAAGTCTCGGATATTTCTATGTGGCTATATGAATTTACAGATAGAATGAAAATAAGTATCTAATATGATCATTCTTATTCAGCTCTTGTTGTTGTTGTTATTTGCCATTGAGTCAGCTCCGACTCATAGTGACCCCTCCTTGGGTTTCTGAGGCAGTATCACTATGGAAGTAGGAATGCCCAACCTTCCTTCTGAAGAGTGGCTGGTGGGTTTGAACCGTCAGCCTTCTGGTTAGCAGTCAAGTGCCTTAGGCACTATGCTACCAGAGCTCCTATTCAGCTCTTACTACCAGTCATATCAGTCATGTTTTTGAAATACACAATGTGAATGGTTTTCTTGGTCAACATTAATAATTTTCTTCACAAACACAGACATTGGGCATTGTTGTTTCTCTACTGAAACTATTCATTGCCCAGCATCTTGTAGGTCCACCATTTTCTATTTCACTCTATCCTCAGTTAATTTGTATATACCCCTTCATTACTACATCAAATTACACTTACGTATAATTGTTCACCTCTGGGGAAAAGAGTGTGGTCTAGTGCTGTAGGGGAGCCCTGGTAGCATAGTGCCTAAAGCACTTGACTGCTAACCAGAAGGCTGGTGGTTCAAATCCACCAGCCACTCCTTGAAAGGACGATGGGGTAATCTACTTCTGTAGTGATCCTGTCTTGGAAACCCAAGAAGGGGTCACTATGAGTCGGGTCCGACTTGACGGCACATAACAACAGCAACAACAACAACATAGTGCTGTAGGCTTCAAGCTGTGTATAGAGATATACACTTACTGTTTTGTCTTTCTGCTATTACAGACAAAAAACAATGTTTGAAGTGGTAAAGTTTCTCAGATAAAGTTTACAACTAAAGTTACAGGTAAAGTTTACATTAAACACATTGTTGTTGAGCCCATTCCATCTCATATTGATCCATAGGACAGAGTAGAACTGCCCCATAGGGTTTCTAAGCATATAATCTTTACAGAAGCAGACTGCTACATCTAAGATGTAGCACACACTTTATCAACTTGTACCATCTTTCTTGCATGGAGTGGCTGATGAGTATGAACTGCCAAGCTTTCTATTACCAGCCAAGCCCTGGTAGTGTAATGGTTAAGTGCTTGGTTGCTAACCAAAGGGTTAGCAGTTCCAACCCATGAATCTCACCATGGAGAAAGATGTGGCAGTTTGCTTCCATAAAGATGTGCAGCCTTGCAAACACTATATAACACTTCTACTCTGTCCTGTAGTGTTGCTATGAGTTGGAATCAACTCAATGGCAATGGGTTTTATTTGATTCCTTTTTTTTTTTTTTTTTGACTTAATTATTGAACAGCAGAGTTCCTTATCCTCCTATATAAACACTATATTGCCCCATTTCCATGACTCTGAGGTGGGTAACCCTGGTAATATAATACTCATTTCACTGATTAGGAATCTGAGACTATTCTGACTGTAAAAATCAGAAATCCAGAATTTGGAATCTACTCTCA
>NW_006922060.1:1771425-1779317 GCF_000298275.1 Orycteropus afer afer | reverse complement strand
CCCAACCTTCCTTCTGAGGAGTGGCTGGTGGGTTTGAACCACCAGCCTTCTGATTAGCAGTCAAGTGCCTTAGGCACTATGCTACCAGAGCTCCTAGGATTTAAAAATATATATTGGACATGAATACAGCTTTTACTTCTCAACACATTTTCCTCATTATAATTTATGCACAGGATCTTAACATCAGTCTCACCATAGAATCTTTTTCTATAAATAAGTCCCTTCAGTGTTTCCAGACCTAGGAAATAAAACTATTTACTTCTCACTTCTACTGTCGGAAACTAATGCATTCTCTCAAAAAATTTTCTTTGAAGAACTTTTATTGCTGAGGGGCATGATAACCAAAGAAAAAGCCTTAGAAGGGTAAGATGTAACAGACATTAAACAAATAAGTAAAATACATACTATACTAAACAAAAATAGGACAGAGAACAATAGAGAGTATAATTGTGTGTGTGTGTGTAATTGAATACTTGGAATACACTAGCAATAGCTTATATACAAATTCAAGTTGATGCTGAAGATAATTAAAACAAGTCCACGAGAGCCAAAATATGACCTTGATTATATATGAGCCCATTTGAAGAATAGATTCGATGCATTGAACACCTATTACAGAAAAACAAATGAGTTGTGGAATGATATCAAGACCATCAGCCATGAAGAAAGTAAAAGGTCATCAAAAAGAGAGGAAAGGAAGAAAAGATGAAAATGGATGTTGGAAGAGACTCTGAAACTTGCTCTTGAATGGAGAGTAGCAAAGCAAATGGAAGAAACGACAAGATAAAAGAGCTGAACAGAAGATTTCAAAGAGCACCTCAAGAAGACAAAGTCAATTATTATAAAGAAATGTGCAAAGACCTGGAGTTAGAAAACCAAAAGGGAAGAACATGTTCTGCATTTGTCAAGCTGAAAGAAGTGAAGAAAAAATTCAAGCCTTGAGATGCAATATTGAAAGATTCTGTGGGCAAAATATTGAATAATGCAGGAAGCATCAAAAGAAGATGGAAGGAATATAGAGTCACTGTACAGGAAAGAATTGGTTGATGTTCATCTATTTCAGGAGGTGACATATGATAAAGAATCAATATATTGAAGGAATAAGTTGAAGCTGCTCTGAAGGAGTTGGCAAAAAACAAGGCTCCAGGAATTGACAGAATACTCATTGAGATGTTTCAACAAATGGCTGCCACGCTGAAAGTACTTATTCAGCTGTGCCAAGACATTTGGAAGACAGCTACCTGGCCAACTGACTGGAGGAGATCCATATTTATACCCATTCCAAAGGAAGGTGATCACACAGAATATGAAAATTATCGAATAATATCATTAATATCACATGCAAATAAAATCTTGCTGAAGATAATTAAAAAATGGTGGCAGCAGTATATTGACAGGGAACTTTCAGAAATGCCAGCTGGATTCAAAAGAGGATGTGGAATGAGGGATATCATTGCTGATGTCAGATGGATCTTGGTCAAAAGCAAAGAATACCAGAAAGATGTTTACTTGTGTTTTATTGACTATGCAAAACCATTCAACTGTGTGGATCATAAGAAATTGTGGATAACATTGAGAAGAATGGGAATTCCAGAACACTTAATTGTGCTCATGAGGAACCTATACATGCACCAGGAAGTTGTCACTTGAACAGAACAAGGGAATACTCCATGGTTTAAAATCAAGAAAGGAGTGTATCAGGGTTACATCCTTTTACCATATTTATTCAATTTGTGTGCTGACCAAATAATCTGAGAAGCTGGACTATATAAAGAAGAATGCAGATTCAGGATTGGAGACTCATTAACAACCTGCGATATTCAGATGACATGACCTTGCTTGCTGAAAGTGAAGATGAGTTGAAGCACTAATGAAGATTAAAGACTATAGTCTGCAGTATGGATCACACTTCAACATAAAGAAAACAAAAATCCTTGCAACTGGACCAATAAGCAGTATCATGATAAATGGAGAAAAGATTGAAGTTGCCAAAGATTTCACACAAGTTGGATTCACAATCAATGCCAATGGAAGTATCAGTCAAGAAGTTAGACGTCATATTGCACTGGGCAAATTTGCTGCAAAAGACCTCTTTAAAGTGCTGAAGAGCAAAGATGTCTCTTGAAGACTAGGTGTGCCTAACCCAAGCTGTGGTATTTTCAATAGCCTCATATACATGTGAAAGCTGGTCAATGAATAAGGAAGACCAAAGAAGCTTTGATGCTTTTGAACTGCGGTGTTAGCGAAGAATACTGAAACTACCACGGACTGCCAGAAGAACTAACAAATCTGTCCTGGGAGAAGTGCAGCCTGAATGTTCCTTGGAAGCAAGAATGGCCAGACTTCATCTGACCTATTTTGATCATGTTGTCAGAAGGGATCAGTCCCTGGAAAAGGATATCATGCTTGGTAAAATGGAGGGTTAGAGAAAAGCGGGAAGACCCTCAAGGATATCGATCGACACAGTGACTGCAATGATGGGCTCAGGTTTAGCAAGGATTGTGAGGATGGTGCATGACTTGGCAGTGTTTCCTTCTATTGTACATAGGGTCACTATGAGTGGGAGCTAACTGGACAGCACCTAATAACAATGACAACATATCTATATCTATCTATAAAATCGAATAGGTAACATTGAGCAAAGGCCAGGATGAAGCGAAGAAAGGAGATAGGAGGTATCTGGAGGAAATATATTTCAGGTTGGGAAAGAGGAAATGTGGGAATATACTTGTGAGTTCTAGGAATAGCAAGGAGACTATGGTGACTTAAACAGAGTGAGCAAGGGCAAAAATAAGAGTAAGTGAGATAGGAATCTATTGGGATATTTGGAGCACAGGAGTGAAATGACTTAATTAAAGTTCTAAGAGGATTATTATGACTGTGAATTTAAAACATCCTGTAAAAGAGGCAAGAAGGAAGCAAGGCGATCTTGTAGGCAGAGCTGCTACAAAATCCAGGTGAGAGATGATGGTGGCCCAGTCCAGGTGGTGGCAGTGGGGGAACTGAGAAGAGGTTTATTTCTGAAACTGTGCAGAGAATAGAGTTGAGTAGAATATAATACATTAAAGAGCAAGATGATTAAGGGTCATACCTCATTTTTAGTTTTAAGAGGTAAAAGAGAAGGGAAGAACAGAGGAAACACATGATCAGAGAAGGAAATAAGAAATTTATTTTGGACAACAAATAAATGAACTATTTGATGAATAAGTAAACCAGCTTGATTAGGTTCAAAAACACACATGCACCTGAGAATTCCAAAATAATTTTATAGGGAACAATATAGAAGTTTTGTAATGATAAAGACAGGCACTATCTAGTTTGTATTTATGATGGTGTACATTTTCTAGACTGATTATAAAGATATTCTTTGGGGTTTTTGACAATGCATATTTATCCTTTCCAACATTTAGACTTTTCCATCTTAAAACCAAAAACACCAAAGAAACAAAAAAGCTCCATATGAGGTATCAAATAGAGGTGTAGTGGTCTCATTTTTCAACAAGACAAAAACTGCATTTAGTTGTGCATGTATAATTTTAAACAAATTAGAGCTAAAGAGTAAGTTAACATACTTAGAATGTTTTTATCTCTCGCAGAGCAATAGATCAGCGCACACATTGTTGTTGCTGTTAGGTATGGGTAAGTTGGTTCCCACTCACAGAAGGAACAAAAGGAAACACTGCCCAGTCCTGTGCCATTCCCACAATTGTTGCTATGTTTGAGTCCATTGTTGCAGTTACTGCGATCTCAGTCTTCTTTTTCTTTTATCCTCTATTTTACCAAGCATGTTGTCTTTCTCCAGAAATGGGTCCCTTCTGATAGCATGTCCAGAGTATATGAGATGAAGTCTTGCCATGCTACACTCCTTCCAAACAGGTTTGTTCACTCTTCTGGCAGTCCATGGTATATTCAATATTCTGCCAACACCATAATTTAAAGGTATCAATTCTTCTTTGATTTTCTTTATCTATTGTCCAGTATTTACATGTTCATGGCACAAATGAAAATATCATAACTTGGGTCTAGCACATCTTAGTCCTCAAAATGAAATCTTTGTTTTTGTACAAAGCAACGAAGAAATCTTTTGAGGCAGAGTTGCCCAATGCAATACCTCATTTGATTTCTTGCCTGTTGCTTCCATGGACATTGATTGTGTGTACAAGTAAAAGGAAATCATTGACAACTCCAATCATTTCTCCACTTACCATGATTTTTTTTTTTTCTTCCTCCTACTGGTTGTTAAGCCCTTACTCCTTATTCCCCTTATTCAAACCTCATAGAATTTTAACTATAAGTGGCCTTAGATAGTAGCTCATCTCTAACAGAAAGAGAGAAAGGGAAAATATCTCCCCATGGTGCCACTGCTAGTGCATGTCAGAGACAGTGGCTCCTTCCCGTGTGGACACTTCTCCATTGATTACATGGTACCTGGGATGTGAGCTGCCTTTTACACTGTGACTCAGTATGTGCAAACTTAATATAGACATAAGGAGTTTCTAAAGCAAACTTTGAGTCCCTAGGTTGTGCACATGGTTAATGCACTCAGCTGCTAACTGAAAAGTTGAAGGTTTGAGTCCACCCAGAGGCGCCTCAGAAGAAAGGCTTGGCTGTCTACTTCCCAAAACTCAGCCCCTGAAAACCCTATGGAGCAGTTTCACTGGGACACACATGGGGTCATCATGGACCTGATGGAGGAACCTGATGCAACTTTTCTTTTACAAAACTTTTTACTCAGTATGCCTCTGGTATCTTCTATTCAGTTCAGATTTTTTTTTTTTTTTTTTTAATTCGTGATTTGGGTGAAAGTTTACAGAGCAAATTCACTTCCCATACAGCAGTTCACATACATCTTGTCTGATGACATTTACCACAATGCAACAGCTCCCCTCCCACTTCCTCCCAATAGTTATCTCTTCCCTGTGTCCATCCCTCCATGCACTCCTGCTCCCTGAACTGTCTCCCTGTGCATAAACAGCCCTTCTTTCTACCATGATTTTTCTCACCAAGGAGTGTATCTACCTCAGGTACATATTCAAATCTTATGCCTATCTTTTATTTGGCTGGAAGGCTTCATAGCCATACCTAATAGTTCAGCCTGTCCACCCATCTATCCACCCGTATACCCGTATTTGCCTTCACTGACAATGCAGTACTGTATGTACAAAAAGGTTCATCTTTGTTGTCTGCATGATGTTGTTTTTTGGTCTAGTTGTGAAGATTTTTGTTTTGTTTATGTTGAGGTACAATTCATATGGAAGGTTATAGTTTTTGGTCTTCATCAGTAAGTGCTTCACGTCTTCTTCACTTTCAGCAAGCAAGGTCATCTGCATATTCCAGGTTGTTAATACGTCTTCCTTCAGTCCTGATGCCATGTTCTTCTTCATATAATGACCTTTTCAAATTATTTGCTCAGCATACAGATTGAATAAGTATGGTGAAAGGATGCAACCCTGGTGCACATCTTTCCTTGTTCTGTTCGAACAACTGTCTCTTGGTGCATGTACGTGTTCCACATGAACAAAATCAATGAAGAGTTTTAGATTTCCTGTTCTTCACAATGTGATCCATAATTTGGCGAGATCCACACAATCAATGCCTTTGCATAGTTAATAAAACATGAATAAGCATCCTCTGGTTTCCTTTACTTTCAGCCAAGATGCATCTGACATCAACAGTGAAATCCCTTTTTCCATGCCCTCTTCTGAATCTGGCTTGGACTTCTGGCAGTTCCCTGTGAATATGCCTCTCACCTAATTCTTGGAACTTCCACAATAAATGGGTGGAATTAAATCCATTATGTTTAATTTGGAAATAGGATAACTAATATTGAAAAAGAAGAACTAATATTGAATTTTAATTATACACACATGCATATGTTTTGATTGTGTGCATGTATGTTATAATCCACAAGGATAGTTCCCATGTACCTTTTGAGATCATGTTTAAAATAACACTCTTGGGTAGGCAGTACAGTTATTATCTCTTCTTTATGTAGGTGGGAATTGAAGTTCATAAAAAAGGGATTTGTCCAAAGACCCCCCATTAAATGAATTGCTGAGACAAGACTGAACCCCTGTGTTTGAGGTGCTAATTTACTCCCACAACAATCAAACATTTCCCCAATATATGACTTATATAACTGCTAATTCTTTTTGTTGTTATTGTTACAATCCTATGAACTTATTTCTCTCTTTTCTGTGTTCAAATACTTAAACTATTATCTGGAGAGTTAGTTGTGTAGACTTTATCTTTTCCAGTGGTCACATTACTATCAGTAGATTTTCATGCAAGATTTGAGGGTTATGGGATTTGAAGTGCTTGAATTTTTTCTTGTCCCTCTGGTGGCGTAGTATGTAAGACATTTGACTGCTAACCAGAGGGCTGGTGGTTCAAACCCACCAGCCACTCCTCAGAAGGAAGACTGGGCAATTTACTTCCTTAGAGATAACACCTTGGAAACCCCAGGACGAGTCACTGAGTCGGATTCAACTCAAAGGCAGTGAGTGAGTGAGTGAAGATGCATTTTTGCCTCACTCACAATCAAAACCTCATATAATAACCCTTCAAATTCAGATTAAAAATCTGCAGGATATAGTTTATTTTGACAACCTAATTCTAAATGATTAAGATCACATAGAGTTCACAAATGATAATAAAGATGCTGTTATTCTCTGTGCATCACACCTTAGAACCCTTATGCTTACAGACATTTTTTTTTTTTTTCCTGATTTGTATATGAAGTAGGTTTCCTTTAGAGTCATGATTCAATATGCTATTTTCTGGTATTAATTTCAGTTACCTTTAGTTAATGTTATGGAGAGGTCAAATGTTATAGAAGGATGCCATTATGATTGTAACCCACATAGCTTGGGTCTATGTTCAGGCAGATCCTTATGGGAGCAGACCCTCAGCACACTGATTATAAAGATGTCATTCATTTGCAATAACTCACCAAGATTTCTCAAAAGTCTTATGCATTTGTTCATTCAACAAGCATTTCATCTTAATAAACTTTTGTGTCGTATGTTGCCTAGGTTGTTAAAGATTTTTCTTGAGAGATGAGAAAAAGTGCTTGTATGGGAAAATCACTCTCCTATGAAAATGAAAGATGGACTGCATTGGGGAAGGGGTGCTTAGCGAAGTATAATGTGACATGGTGGGGTTTTAATGTTCAGCATTACTGAGAGGAGATAATAAGGGCACCATGGACCACTCAGCAGTCTCACCTTTGGGTAATGAACACAGAAGTCTCTTTTACTTTCTTTTCCTGAAATTTGTCACTGAGGTATTTTTAGCTCACCAAGAGTGAGTGACTCTGCTCTCGGAGTGCCTCACACTCTATACTGTGGAAAATGTTATTTATTATTGATGGCACTATGCATATTCTATGGAATATAAAACACTCTAAATTTTCTACTGGTGCCTTTGGCACAAGGAGAAGAGAACCTTTTAAAAGGAAAACATTGCTTCATCTATAATAAATTAATAACAACTCAATATGTGGTTTTCAAAAGTAACTAACACATTCTCGCTTCCTTCGAAGGGATTTTAGGCTGTATGCAAATACACAGCTCAAAAAATTTCAATCTGGGGATTAGCATTTTGATGTTTTCTTCCCCTCAGGTTATGCTTGCCCTACCTAAAGTATTTGTATTTTTTCTGAAATTCTGTATATGAACAGACAGGAAATAATTATTAACTCTCATCTGTAAGTATATTATAGTTTAAATTTTTTTTTTTTTTTATTAGGATTTGGGTGAAGATTTACAGAGTAAATTCACTTTTCATACAGCAGTTCACATATACTTTGTCTCGTGTCATTGACCAAAATTTACAATGCAGCAGCTCCCCTCCCACTTCCTCCCCATAGTTACCTCCTCCCAGTGTCCATC
>NW_006922060.1:1756049-1764138 GCF_000298275.1 Orycteropus afer afer | reverse complement strand
AGGTCATTTCATGCACCAACATGCCATAATTAAAGACTTTATTTATTTATGCCCCAGTCCCTTTGACATCTTTCTTTTTTGGCTGTACCTTTGACTTACTACTATGTCTCTGTACAACCTGTTCAGATGAATGCTTCATTTGGCCTGTCTGTTTCTTAAACTTCCTTTTTATACTTAACAGTTGCTTTATTTCAGTGTCTCTGTTTACATTAGCTCCTGGCACCTCATCTCTATTTTAGATTACAAGGTAAGTGAGAAAGAAAGTTAGACATAAGCCAAATAACAACAACAACAACAACAAAAAATGGATCCCTGTCTGGTGGCATAGTGCCTAAGGCATGTGACTGCTAACCAGAAGGCTGACAGTTCAAACCCACCAGTCACTCCTCAGAAGGAAGATTGGCCAATCTACTTCCATAGAGATACTGCCTTAGAAACCCAAGAAGGGGTCACTATGAGTCGAATCAACTCGACGGCAGTGAGTTTGGCTTTTGGTGATCTCTGCATTCTCTGCTTCAGTTTTCAGAATCATATTTTCAGAAGATGAAACTAAGTATTAGTTTGCCTGTATCTTCAAGGCAAGATGAGGCTCATACAACCTCGAGTTTCTGTCACTTTTCTGCCATCTACTAGATGAGTTAAGATGTGCAAGTTATATTAGCTACCCTGATTCTCAGTCTCCTGATAGAAATCATAAGTAATAATCCCTCATTTTCTGACAACGCTATTATGAGGAACAAATGGTCTGTGCCAGTTTTTTTTTTTTTTCGCTTTTGCTTTGTAAAGCTCTATGTAAGGATCTATCAGCTACTATAATTATCATTACCATAGGCCTGCTCAGTGCAATCAGTGGCAACTAACCATTGCTAATAAAAAAAACAATATTTGAGACCATAATGAATGGTATGATCTCTCAGCAGCTGGTGTGAACTTTGAGCAACAAACTCAGCTATGAGAAATTTAATGTCTTTGTTTCTTCAAAACAATTTCATTTTAATTTATATCTTATCTCATCACATGGGCAAAATATTTAATGTTAGCCATTATTGATCCCAGGATTATACAAAGGTATGTTGTTGTTATTATTAGGTGCTATTAAGCCCCCCACTCCCACCCCGTGACTTCACATATAGCTAGGGTGATTGAACTATTGTGAACCATAGGGTTTTCATTGGCTATTTTTTTGGAAGTCAAATGCCAGATTTTCTTAATTACTCTGTCTTAATCTGGAAGCTCCACTGAAACCTATTCCACATCACAGCAACACTCAAGCCTTCACTGATAGATGAGTGGTGACTGCACTTGAGGTATACTGGCCAGAAATCAAACCCAAGCCACCTGCATGAGAGGCAAGAATTCTATCGCTGAACTACCACTGTCCCCCTATACAAAGGCACCAACGTTTTAAGACAAGTCCAAGCTTGTTTGATGATCCTTCTGTTCGTTGATCTATTTTCTACTTATATGACTGCAGTACCTGCTGACCCACCCTTCATGAAACAGGTCCAGTGACTATGCAGTTTTCCTGCCATGCTAAGGGTGTAAGATAAGATTCTTGAAGATCTCTGAGAATCCAATGTCTTGAGTATAGCTGCTCAATATCCATGAGGTAGTGTTAATGTTGAATTTTACCTGAATGCTGTGATAGTGGACAATAGTGAAGGTTAAATAAATCCCTCTGTATTCTGTGTTCCAAAAAAGGACTTACTGCAAATTACCACCCTTCCTCACATGGCTTCAATATGACTCATAGATGTTCCCTTATTTACCTATAAGTAGGCCAGACATAGATCATCTAAATTTGCATTCCTAGCTTTGTAAATGAGAATTGGGTTGCTTGTCCCCACTGATCAATCAGAAACAAAGTGCTTGTTAAAAAAAATTGAGTAAGTTTCTTTTTCCCCCCAAGTTCCTGAACTTTGGTCCACTCTCAGCTTGAACCAATATGCTATTCTTCTTTAAGAAACCCTCCTGGAAAATAGGCTGACCTCAGAGTAAAACATTCTGATTTACTACTGATGACATCACTCTTTCACTCCACTTCCCCATTCCTAGGTTCTTCCTAGCCTTATTTACTCTTGGTGTTATAAAAGAAAAATGCTATTTCCACTAACTCTTTGAGACACTTGTAGATCTAATGATTGGAATGTTCTCCCAATAGTACTTTCCCCATTCCACTAACACAGTAAAGTCTCTCCCTTTTCTTTCTCAATAAGTCTTGTCATTATCAAAGCCTGGATGTAGTTTTTTTTTGCTTTGTTTTGTTTTATTTTTCACAATTGATAGTAGTCGTCTCCCAGAAGACTTACTGCCTTCCAAAGTGTTGCCCAAGGGCCAGGCTAACTATCCTTCAAAACTTCCAAGAGCTGCCCAAACTGAGTCAAACTTTGCTCCCTCTCCAGTGTTCTCAATGGCACCACCTTCAACTCCTTTTACCCAAATCATTCTATCCTCATCTCTTTAATGCATTTTGATGCTTTGAGTCAGGTTTTGAATAAAGAAATAAAAAGCCTCTGAGTATCTCTTTATAATTTTGGAGGAGAAAAAAGTAGAGAAAATGAAAGCAAATTAATATGCCAGTAACTATAGATGTAGTTAAGGATTGTGGTTTATAAAAACACAAAATGCCTTTACCTGTCTTCCATCCTGGTTTGCAAACAAGTGCTAAGTTGAATTGGATGGTGAATTCCCTACCTATTGCACCACATTTTTCTTAAATTTTCTGGTGTAAAGAAAAGGCTAGCATTACATTCAATGAATTCATCAGTGTGGATAAGAAATTTAAAAAGAAAAAGAGAGTGATAGCAAGGGAGAGAGGAACAGAGAGAAAGAATATGAAGAGAAGTAGGTTAGTAAACACAGAAAATTGGTTAAAAAATGATTATGATTGGTCTTTAAATAACAAATGAAGGAGAAATGGTTTCAAGTGGGAAAGCTTTGTTTTGTAATACTAATCTTTCAGTGGAATCGTGAGCTAAGACAAAAGATAAATAATGTGCATCCAAGTGTCACAGCAAATTTTAAATGTTTTAAGATACATGTTTTAACTTCTTTTTTCAGATTTTGAAGGCAATATATAATCATTACAGAAAAATATGAAAAACAAAAGAAAATGTCACTCTATCTATCTATCTACCTATCTACCTATCTATCTATCTATCTAACTATCTACCAAAGAAACCAAACTCACTTCCCCAAGTTGGATCCAACTCATAGAGACCCCTCCTTGGATTTTCAAGATGGTGGTATCACTACAGAAGTAGAATGCCCAACCTTCCTTCTGAGGAGTGGCTGGTAAATTTTAACTGCCAGCCTTCTGGTTAACACTTGACTGCTAACCAGAAGGCTGGCGGTTCAAACCCACCAGTCACTCCTCAGAAAGAAGGTTGGGCAATCTACTTCCATAGTGATACTGCCTCGGAAATCCAAGGAGGGGTAGCTATGAGTGAGATCTGACTGGACAGCAGTGAGTATTTATATAGTTGGTATTGTTAATTGCTGTCAAGTTGATTCTGATTCATGGCAGCCCAATGTTTGCTGAGTAGAATTGCTCTGTTGGGTTTCCAGACTGTGATCTTTCAGAAATATATCACCAGGCCTGTCTTCTGAGGCACCTAAGTGTGGGCAAATGGAGATATATATATTTGAATAAATTTGAATAATTCAAAAATTATTTAAATAGGTCATTTTAATGGTTCTATGTCATTCTGTCCTATAAACATATCATAAACTCTTTAATCATGCTCCTTTTATTAAATATTAAGCTATTTACATTTCTTTGATATTGCAAATTACACTGAATTAAGAATCCAAATATATAAATTTTGTCCTCATTTACAATCATTGTACTGTCAAGATTCCTGGAAATTAACTTATTTAATCAAAGTAATATATGTGTTTTGACTCTCTCTTATATGGTAAGAACTTCTTTTCATTGATTAAGGTCTAAAAACTAACTTTTAATCATCATTTTTTCTTGATCATAAAAAAAGTTTCATTAATTTACTTAATGATGGGAATCTATTTTATTCTCTAAGTGTAACAGTTTTTTTGAGAACATGGAGGCTTCTCAAGTCCCTAGGTGCCTCAAACCATTAAGCACTCACTTAGTAACTAAATCCACCCAGAGGTGCCTCAGAACTGTTTTGTTTTGTCTTCATTTGCTTATATTCTTCTTGTTTCCTAAATTTCTAGGTAAATTAGGTAAGCAGATTTAAGGATCACTGTCTTCCGGCCTGCAATAAAATTCCATGTGCTCTCACCTGCAGTTAACGTATCTTGGGGATGAGATAGAGAGCATCAGCTCCCAATGCTGAGTCATATTCCTCTTGGAAATATGAATTCTAATGATTGGCCAGCTAGTTTTGTGACATATCCTAAAGTTCACCATTCATTAGACCTGTGTATAAAAATCAGATGTTTGACAGTAAGTAGCATAAAACTTTGGTAACAAATACACAGGTCTGTTTATCCTACATGCCTCAAATTCAATATTGTGATTTTCCCAAAATGGTGTAACTACTGAAAGTCAGCAAACCAAAACCAAACCATCTAGTAGATTCAAATGTGCAGCTACCCTACAGGACAGAGTAGAACTGCCCCATAGGGTTTCCAAGGCTATAGAATCTTTATTATCTTACTTTGTGGAGTGGCTGGTGGATTCCAACTGCCGACCTTTTGGATAGCAGCCAGATGATTTTACCATTACACCACCACAGCTCCTTGAAAGTGAATAAGTTAATTCAAATATAAAGAATTCCTAATAATGACTCATGTCTTATTGCAATTTGATGTGGACCCTGAGAAAGTCATTTGAGACTCTCCAGGATTTAGATCATAAAATCCATTGGTTAAATCAACTCCGACAGATAGCTACCCTACAGGACAGAGTAGAACTGCCTCATAGGGTTTCCAAGGGTTTCTATGGGGTCTCTTTGATTCAGAATTGACTCACGGGCAGTGGGTTTGGTTTAATCATTAGGAAAGCAAATTGCCACATTCGTCTCCTATAAAGCAGCTGGTGGGTTCCAATCACCAACCATTTGATTAGCAGCTGAGTGCTGAGCCACTGCACCATCAGGGCTCCTTTTGCTTAGACCATCGGTAAGGAAAATAGCTGCCCTTAGCAGGTGGGATTCAACATAAAACTCAAGAGATTCTGAAGATAAAAGGAAAAACTAAATATTCCATCCCAGTTTTGCTTTAAAAATCAGAAGTTTTCTGTTCATGAGATTTTTTTTCACCTAAATATTATAAGCAGTCTAAAACAAGAGAAGAAAAATTTCCCATATACTGTGTAGGGTTCTAGGAAAAGTATTGAGCTTTTTTTCAAAATAACTTTATTTTAGATCTGTTTTGACTGCTCATTGGCATTGTGGCCATGAGTAAATCATTTAACCTGGAAGATTTCCTAATATGAATAATAAAAACCAAACCAAAATTACTGCCATTGAATCAAATCTGACTCATAGCAACCCCTCCTTGGGTTTCTGAAGTGATATGTCTATGGAAGTAGATTTCCCAGTCTTCCTTCCAAGGAGTGGCTGGTGGGTTTGAACTGCCAGCCTCTGGTTAGCAGTCAAATGCCTTAGATGCTATGCCACCAGAGCTCCAATATGAATAATGGGAGGAGGTAAATCTGTTTGTGATGGTTGTTATGGAAATTCAGTATGATAAACAAATGGAAAAGCATTTTGAAATCTGCACAGCTCCACAAGAGAAAAAGGCATCAACCATGTGGATAAAAATCTTTGGGATAAAAGTGAAATAAGATAAGCATGAGTTTGGCAGATTCAAAGGAAAGAAAGGAGGTTAATATGACTAGATCATATCTAATAAGGGTCAGTGTTGGGGTAGAAAAGTGAAATGGATCATAAAGAACTTTGTACACCATCATGAGATATTTGGATTTAATTCTGATATAATGAAATGGAAAAGTGAAATACTATCATACTCAATAAAGCCATCTATCATGGTTAAGCCTCTTTGACCAAGAATATTGTGGGAAAATATTCCACATCAGCTTCTCTGTCTCCCATCCCCCAACCTTGGTACACTTCTCTTAATCCTATACTGATACATGTCAAATTTTATAGGAGCTTAAATTTCTGTTATAAGTTCGCCATTTTTTTTTCCCCAAGAGTGCTGCACAACTGTCCTAATAACCAAAACCAAACTCACTGCTGTCGAGTAGGATCTGACTCATAGTGACCCCTCCTTGGGTTTCTGAGGGTGTATCACAATGGAAGTAGATTGCCCAATCTTCCTTCCGAGGAGTGGCTGGTGGGTTTGAACCACCAGCCTTCTGGTTGGCAGTTAAATGCCTTAGGCACTAGGCCACCAGAGCTCCCAACTTTCGTAATAGGAAATCTTAATTTTGGACTTCTTTGTCAGAACTGAATATTCTTACATTCCATATTTTCCTTGCTATTGGTTTCTACCTTCATTCTACTGTTGGCTATCCTGACATTTATTCCTCAAAATATATCTGTTGTCAGTAAATGTTCTGAATTCCTGTATGCGTGAGCTAACTTGATTTTGTCCTCATTATTGATTGATTGTTGACTGGATGGATGTAGAATTCTAGGTTCAGAAATATTTTTCCTCAGAAGACCTTGATTTGTTGACAGCATGCATTTTTGTTTATAAGAAAGCTGGTATCAGTGAAATATCTATTTTCTAAATGTCTTATTTGGGGTTATTCTTTTATTTTTAAAATGAGTTTAAGTTTTTTATAAGTCTCCTTTTCTTAACCCAATCAAACTCACTGCCGTTGAGTCAGATCTGACCCATAGTGACCCCTCCTTGGGTTTCCAAAGTGGTATCACTACAGAAGTAGATTGCCCAGCCTTCCTTCCGAGGAGAGGCTGGTGGATTTGAACCACCAGCCTTCTGGTTAGCAGTCAAGTGCCTTAGGCACTATGCCACCAGAGCTCCTCTTCTTTTCTTAGGTCTTTTCAATTTCACAATTCATTTTGTTTTGTTTTCTTCGCTTTATTTTTAATTTCCAATGCTTGTGTCTCCTTTAATATTGATATATTTTTGTCATTTATTCAATAATATTCTCTCCACTTTTACTGTTTATTCTCCAAGTTGAACAGGTATGGGAAGGTGAATGGAATCACACCCAGGAATGTATATTGGTTTGACAGAGGATATTTCTACATATTTATTTACTGCATATATAGCCATGAATACAGTAGAATATGCAGGGGGAAGAGTTATGAAAACTTCTTAGCCATAACCAAACACCTTGAGGGAATGAATCACTGGGCCTGGAAACTCAGGACCATAGATTTGGGGAACATCAAGGTCATTGGGCACAACATAGTGCACAAAGAAAATGTTCTATATCCTACTTTGGTGAACAGAAACTAGGGTCGTAAGAGCTTATAAGTAGGTATCTGAGGTGCAAGTGTTGGTTTTTCCTCTCATCTGGAGCAAAGAAGAGTGAAGAAAATCAAAGACACATGGGAATAATTAGTCAAAAGGACTAATGGACCAGGTGAATCTCAGCATCCATGATGTGGAGAACAAAAGAACTAGATAGTGCCTAGGTACTAATACCTAGTGCTTGAAAAAGCTAGAAGGTCCTGGATAGAGTGGGAGAAAAATGTGGAACAAAACTCAAAATAATAAAAAACAAGACCAGGTTCACTGCTCAGACAGATACTTGTAGAAGATCTGAGACTACGGCTCTCAGTAACACACCCTGATGGCTCAACTTTCAGCCAAACAAAAGACTGGTCTATAATGTGTAAAATAACACTGAGGATGTATGCACCCCTTAGAACAATCAACCATTCGAGATCAAAAGGGTAGCATTTGCCAGTGACAAAGTTCAGAAGGCAGGAATCAGTAGGAAAGGAGGAAAGTAAATGGGAAACACAAGGAAGAAGTGGAAGGAGTAATGTTACAATGTGAGGATTGCAATCAATGGCATGAAACAAAATATGTATGAATTGTTGAATGGAAAACATTTTGGTTTGTAAATTTTCACTGATTAAAAGTACTCTTGTTATCTTTTGGAACCTCTATATAAATATTCCACTTCTATAGTTTCTATCTCTCTCTCTCTTTTTTTTTTTTT
>NW_006922060.1:1742741-1755259 GCF_000298275.1 Orycteropus afer afer | reverse complement strand
TTTTTTGAGTTCTTCTTCACTTCCAACACTAGGAGACCATTAGCTGCATCTTAGATGGCCGCTTGAAAGCTTTTAAGACCCCAGTTGCTACTCATCAATGTAGGATGTGGAGCAATGCTTTTATGTATTTTGATATGCCAATTGAGTCTGGTGTCCCCCAGTACTATGGTCCTGAGGTAGTAGATCTACTGAATCTCCCTCCCATAGTGTTGGGATGTCTGTGAGGGATTACTCTGTGTCTGTCTTCTGTTGTTTCTGTAAGGACCGCAGGTATTTTGTATCACTGGTGTCTGTGCAAGATTAGCCTCAGCTGAATCTATCCTTGGTCTAGAGTATACCTCTGTTCACTGACCCCTGTCTGATCATCTCAGATGTTTATGTGTTTATCTGTATAGCCTAGTGTTTGGTGTTAATGGCAATGTGGTATTGTGGACACATTGGTTGGTATTAGCATCTGTCGTCTATCTCTTATGTGCACAGCTTGGTGTCCTCTCATTTCCCAATGTTATTATGGTGGTCATATATCCTTCCCGTATATCCCTCCCCCTTTCCATGTCAGCGTGTAAGACCTAACTATCCCTAAATTAATCCTTCCCCTTCCCTGCCCATCCCGGTAACACACTAGGTGAGTTCCCTTTCCCAAGCAAACCCTTCTCTGTCCTTTTACAGTAATGGGCTCATACAGTACTTGTCTTTCTGTGATTGACTCACTTCACTCAGCATAATGTCCTCTAGGTTCACCCACGTTGCAAGGTGGTTCACGTATCCCTCATTGTTCTTTAATGTGGCATAGTATACAATTGTGTGGATTTACCATAATTTGGTTATCTACTCGTCCATTGATGGGCATTTAGGTTGTTCCCATCTCTTTGCTATGGTGAATTGTGCTGCAATGAACATAGGTGTACATATGTCTGTTCATACACTCTCTCTCACCTCTTTAGGATATATTCCTAGTAATGGAACTGCTGGGTCAAATGGCACTTCCATTTTCAGTTTTTTAAGGAAACACCATACCATTTGCCACAATGGTTTTATCATTTTACAATCTCACCAGCAGTGCACAAGAGTTCCAGTCTCTCTACAACCCCACCAGCATTTGTTACTATCTGATCTGTTGAACTTTGCAATTATTGCTGGGGTGAGATGATATCTCATTGTTGTTTTGATTTGCATCTCTCTAATGATTAATGATGATGAGCAATTTCTCATGTGTTTGTTGGCTGCTTGTATATCTTCTATCTCTTTTTCTTTTGCTCTCTATTGTGGGAGAGTTCCTAAAATTCACCTTCCTTCAATTTTAGTTAATTTTGTTGGTTTGTTTCCATAGTCTTACTTTAGTTTTTGTCTATCCTTCAGCACAACATCCATTTGTGTTTTATATGTCTGACATCACCTTTAATCTCTTTAGGTATACTGTTATTGTTGTTGTTAGGTGCTGTTGAGTCGTTTCCAACTCATAGCAAGCCCATGCACAGCAGAATGAAACACTGACCAGTCAAGTGCCAGCTCCACGCTCCTTGCTATACTTGAGCCCATCGGCGCAGCCACTGTGTCAATCCATCTCATTGAGAGCCTTTCCCTCCTTCATCGACCATCCACCTTACCAAGAATACATCCTTCTCCAGGGAAAGGTCCCTTCTGACAACATGACCAAAGTAGGTAAGACGAAGACTGGCCATTCCCACCTCCAAGGAGCATTCCCCCTGGACTTCCTCCAGGACAGATTTGTTAGATATTTTAGCAGTCCATGGAATGTACTTTCAGCATTCTTCACCAGCACCACAACTCAAAAGCATCAACTCTTCTGCGGTCTTCCTTACTCATTGTCCAGCTCTCACATGCATATGAGGTGACTAAAAATAGCATAGTGGCTAAGACACTTGCCTGCTAACCAGATGGCTGGCGGTTCAAACCCACCAGCCACTCCTCAGAAGGAAGGTTGGGCAATCCTACTTCCGTAGTGATACTGCCTCGGAAACCCAAGGAGGGGTCGCTATGAGTCGGGTTGACTCGACGGCACATAACAACAACAACAACAACAAAAATACCATGGCTTGTGTCAGGCGCACCTTAGTCCTCAAGGAGATATCTTTGCTTTTCAGCCCTGGAAAGAGGTCCTTTGCAGCCGATCTGCCCAGTGCTATATGTTGTCTGATGTCCTGACTGCTGCTTCCACTGATATCAATTGTAGAACAAAGCAATGTGAAGTCTTTGACAACTTCAATCTTTTCTCCATCTATCGTGATGCTGCTTGTAAGTCCAGTTGTGAGGATTTTTGTTTTCTTTATATTGAGATGAAATCCATACTGCAGACTGTGTTCTTCAATCTTCATCACTAAGTGCTTCAAGTCATCCTCACTTTCAGCGAGCAAAGTTGTGTCATCAGTGTATCACAGGTTCTTAATAATTCTTCCTCCAATCCTGATGCCACATTCTTATTCATATAGCCCAGCTTCTCAGGTTGTTTGCTCAGCATATAGATTAAATGTTGTTGTTATGTGCCATCGAGTCATCCCCAACTCATAGTGACACCTCCTTGGGTTGCTGAGGAAGTATCACTATGGAAGTAGATTGCCCAACCTTCCTTCTGAGGAGTGGTTGGTGAGTTTGAACCATCAGCCTTCTGGTTAGCAGTCAAGTGCCTTAGGCACTATGCTACCAGAGCTCCTATAGATTAAATAAGTATGGTGAAAACATACAACCCTGACACACTCCCTTCTTGATTTTAAACCATGCAGTGTCACCTTGTTCTGTTTGAAGGACAACCTCTTGGTCTATGTTCAGGTTCCTCATGAGTACAATTAAGTGTTCTGGAATTCCTATTCTTCTCAATGTTACCCATAATTGGTTATGACTCACACAATCAAATGCCTTTGCATAGTCAATAAAACATAAGTAAACATCTTTCTGGTATTCTTTGCTTTGAGTAAAGATCCATCTGACATCAGCAATGATATCCATCATTTCATAGCCTCTTCTGAATCCACCTTACATTTCTGGAAGTCCTCCGTCAATATACTGCTGCAACCGTTTTTGAATTATCTTCAGTAAGATTTTACTTGCATGCGATATTAATGATATAGTTTGATAATTTCCACATTCTGTGGGATCACCTTTCTTTGGAATGGATACAAACATGGATGTCTTCCAGTCAGTTGGCCAGGTAGCTGTCTTCCGTATCTCTTGGCATAACTAAGTGAGTGCCTCCTGCGGGGCATCTGTTTGTTGAAACATCTCAATGGGTATTCCATCAATTCCTGGTGCCTTGTTCTTCACCAAGTCTTTCAGTGCAACTTCAACTTCTTCCTTCAGTACTATTGGTTCTCAATCATATGCCACCTCCTGAAATGGGTGAAAATCAACCAGGTCTTTTTGGTATAATGACTCTGTGTATTCCTTCCATCTTCTTTTGATGGTTCCTGCATCATTTGATATTTTGCCCATAGAATCTTTCAATATTGCAACATGAGGCTTAATTTTTTTCTTCAGTTCTTTCAGCTTGAGAAATGCTGAGCATGTTCTTGCCTTTGGGTTTTCTAACTCCAGGTCTTTGCACATTTCATTATAGTACTTGGCTTTGTCTGCTTGAGCTGCTCTTTTATTTTGCCATTTCTTCCATTTGCTTTAACTACTCTGCTCAAGGGCAATTTTCAGTGTCTTCTAACATCTGTTTTGTTTTTTTCTTCCTTTCTCATCTTTTTAATTACCTCTTGCTTTCTTCATGGATGATGTTCTTGATGTCATCCCATAATTTTTCTGGTTTTCGGTCATTGGTATTCACTGCGTCAAATCTATTCTTTAGATGGTCTCTAAATTCAGGAGGGGTATATTCAAGGTCATATTATGGCTCTTCAACTTCAAGTTGAAATTGCCATATAAGCAGTCACAATCAGCTCCTGGCCTTGTTTTGATTGAAGATACAGAACTTCTCCATTGCCTCTTGCCACAGACGTTGTCAATCTGATTCTTGTGTACTCCATCTGGTGATGTCCATGTGTATAGCCACGATTTGTGTTGTTAAAAAAAGGTATTTGCAATGAGTAAGTCATTAGTCTTGCAAAATTCTATCAGGCAGTCTCCAGCGTTATTTCTTTCACCATTTTTTCCAACTACCAGTAATTCTCTTTGTGTCCAAATTTTGCATTACAGTCACCAGTGATAATTAACACATCTTGATTTCATATTCTGTCAATTTCCAACTGCAGAAGTTGATAAAAATCTTTAATTTCTTCATCTTTGGCTTTGGTGTTTGGTGTGTAAATTTGAATAATTGTAGTTTTAACTGGCCTTCCTTGTAAGCATATGGATATTATTCTATCACTGACAGCATTGTACTTCAGGACAGATCTTGAAACATCCTTTGTGATGATGAATGCCACGCCATTCTTCTTCAATCTGCCATTCCCAACATAGTAGATCATATGGTTGTCTGATTCAAAATGGCCAAAACCGTTCAATTTCACCTTACTTATGCCTAGGATATCAATCTTTATACGCTTCATTTCATTTTTGACAACTTCCAATTTTCCTAGATCCATGCTTAGTACATTCCATATTCCGATTACTAATGGATTTTCGCAGCTGTTTCTCCTCAATTTGAGTCATGCAACGTCAGCAAACGGAGGTCCTGAAAGCTTTACTTTATCCACATCATTAAGGTTGGTTCTACTCTGATGATGGATCTCTTTCCCATTCATGTTTTGAGTGCCTTCTGACCTAAGGGGGCTGGTCTTCCTGTACTGTATCAGACAATGTTTTAGAGATATTCGTAAAGTTGCCCAGTAATGTATCAGACAGTGTTTCTCTGCTATTCATAAAGTATTCCTCAGCTAATTCTTTGAGAAGTGGATGGACTCTTCCTTCTTCCTAGTCTGTCTCAGTCTGTAAGCTGTGCTGATACCTGTGTGCCATATGCAACCTCACTGGCATTTAAGACACCAGTGGCACAGCCTCAAGCCTCACAGCAGCATGCAAGTCACCACAGTATGACAAACTGACAGACAAGGTTGTCTTCCTTAGCTGTTCGAAAACTCTCCAACCTCCCCTTACTTGGATCACGTGGCTCTACTTTCCCTGGCTTTCCCCCCTCTTCCTGCCTCTTGGATGTGTGGCCTATCTCCCTCTCCTTACCCAGATCCCTGTGGCTATGTCTCAGCCGGCTCCTCCCTCACCTCCTGCCTCTGTGTGCCTGACCTGTCTTCCTCCCCTTACCTGGATTCCCATGGCTCTGTCTCAGCCCCAGCTCTCCATTGCCTTCTATATCTGGATGCCTGGCCTGTCTGCCCTCCTGGCCTGTCTGCCTGCCCTTACCTGGGTTACCATGACTCTTTACAGCTTGGATCTACTTAGCCTAACTATAAAGTTCATAGTGTGAACTTATAATTATCTTTAGTGTTACTCCTCCAGTTTTTTATGCAGGGCTTGCCTAAATTCTCTAAAAGTGTGCCTCTTGGATTGGCCTCAGACAACTCCATGACTTTCTTCTAAAGGACAAGATCTGATTCAAGACAAGAATTCATGGATTATTCATGCCCTTAAAACTCTGTACTTGCCAAAACAAACCTTTGCAGCAACTTTTTAATTTTAATTTTTAAAATTATTACTGTTCTTATTATTTTTTAAACTACCAGTCTGACACAGCTCTCTGCAAAACTGAGAAGGAAATGTTTCCTTTATAATATCTTGCTACATATTTCCATTGTTGTCTTGTTTAATTTTGTTCTGCCCATTGAAATATTTGTTTTCTTGTAATTCAGTCTTGCTGTTTGTCTTTCTTTTGCATGCCTCAAGACTTTTTCAATCACCTGTTGATAACTAATACCAATTCATAATTAAGAGCTTGGTGAGCAGTTTCATATGAAGCCTATATATATCTGGATGGAGCTTCTTGCCTTGCACGTTTCACTTTACTGTTCGTGCATCAGAAACTTTTCTATTATGCCTGAAACTCCACCCTCTTCTCCTACCCATAATTGAATTAAAATTCTGTTCTGGAGAGAAAATACCATTATGAAGTATCCTAAATTATCACAAAATTATTTAAATATCTTTAGAAAAATATTGTTTGTTGCTTGTAAGTAAATGTCTTCCTGTCTTTAGTTCTCTGCCAAGAGATTGGCTGTGGCAGATACCTACTGCTACATAAATAGACCTTCAAATAATTCTTATTTTGACCAAACTCCTTTTCTTATTCTTTCATGCCTCTAATAACAGGATGTTCTGTTATATGTAAATGGTTGCTCATCCACATCTGATAGCCCTAGAATAAAGAAACTTCACTTTCTTAGGACTTCTTTCTTTGTAGATACATCAATTTGGGCTGAAGAGTGCTCAAGCCTAGGATTCCACTATCAGTGGAACAATTGGATTTTCAACAGTGTTGCATAATGCAGTTTGTGTGACCACATGTGGTGCCCTTCTTATTTAAGGAAGCTTGGTCTATTTGTAAGGAGCTCTGGTGGCACAGTGTCTAAGGCATTTGATGGCTAACTGGAAGTCTGGCAGTTCAAACTGAAAAGGCCCAGAGGCAACCTCTCTACAAGTAAGCCTTGGACCAAAGGTGTTCATCTCTCTTGCTCTGTACATCAGACAGCTTAACTCCAACAAGTGCCCCAAAGCACCTTACTTTGCCAGGAAGTCTCCTGCTTGAAAGTACTCAACTCTTTGACTCTGTGGGTCAGCATACCCACTATAACCACCTTGTTCTATAGGCCATCTTGTTGTGTGTAACCATCTTGTTCTCACGCCAGTCTTCTGGTTCTGCTGCTGCTCTTTCTTTGCCACTACTTCTTGCTGACTTACGCTACCTCAAGTGTATGGTTCTCTATGTCTCCTTGGTCTAGGAGGTTCTCAGTGCAGGTGATATGATAATTCCAAAGGATGCACTCCAATTACATCTCTTCTTGTTAATGGTAGTAAGGTCTTCCTGTCCACCTCTGGAATAGGCATTTAAAGCCTAGCAGGATGGCAAAATTTACCAATGCCCTTGTTAAGAGTTCCATATACCTTATTTGCATGATCCTATCCCTACAAGAGTGGCCTGGTCCTTGTTTGCATTATTAGCAAGCTATTCAATTCTCTTGGTAGGCCACACATACCTAATTTACATAATCCCATTTAGTTATTTAGTAAGAGTTACAGGATCATGGGGAGAAAGGCCATATAAAAGTGATACATCATACCACAGACCTACCCCTGGCATTTCAAGCCATGGTTCTTTCATATTTGGGGCATAACTTCCATTTCTCCATAATTTTACTAGTCCAAAGCAGTCATTAGTAACTAGTCTTTCAGTACAGCAGAGTCCTCAGGGTGAGGTAACTCAGAGACCAGATGCTCACATCTGCTGCAAGTATCCATCTTATCTGATCAGGCTCTTCAAAAGTTTTCTCATGTTCCTCCATTATGAATTCTGATAAAATTTAACTGAGAGAGAGTTATTCCTTTGCTCTGAGACTCACAAGATATCAGCATAGCAAAACTCAGTCTAAAACTTGGTGCTTCCTCTATAGTCCACCTTTTCACCCTTATTGCTTCTACAGTTACAATTTTCACAACCACAATTAACTCTGTTAACAATGAACACTCACAACTAAATTATTTAATCATATCAACATCTGCCCCCATCTGCTCTTTCCCATGTTGTTGTTGTTGTTATGTGCCGTCAAGTTGGACCTGACTCATAGTGACCCCTCCTTGGGTTTCTGAGGCAGTATCACTATGGAAGTGGATTGTGTAACTTTCCTTCTGAGGAGTGGCTGGTGGGTTTGAACTGCCAACCTTCTGGTTAGCAGTCAAGTGCCTTAGGCACTCTTTCTCATACACATCAGGAAAAGAGGAAACTATTCAGTGGGAGTCATCCCTTTCACCCTCATTTAATGTAAGTACACTTATCAAAATATTTAAATCAACCACTTCATGTCTTTTCCTTCCTCTCTTTTAGATAGTCAATGTTTAAATTGCCCATTCCTATCAAACAAGTACTCTGAGGAGACCAGTGTAATCCTTGATCTGAAGAATCTTCTGTTGCGTTGGAAATTTAAGCATCTGCATCCATCCACAAGCAAAATTCAGTTCATACAGAGTAAACCATCAAATTTCAACCATCTATACCAGATCATGGGAGCTCTGGTAGCATAGTGCCTAAAGCACTTGACTGCTAACCAGAATGCTGGTGGTTCAAACCCACCAGGCCCTCCTCGGAAGGAAGATTGGGCAACCTACTTCCATAGTGATAACACCTCAGAAACTCAAGGAGGCACATAACAATAACAAAAACATACCAGATCATGGTGTCATTCAGTCAGGTTATGGTTGACTCATCCCTAGCCCTTGTGGGTGAGGTCAATGGGTACCAGTTGTAGGCTTGGGAGTTTACACACTTCTCTGAACTTCAGACCAGCATCCCCTTCTCTCTCTTGCTCATCCCTGCCCCTGTGGGCTAGGTCAATAAGTACCAATGGAACATATCCAAATTTAGCTCATCTCTTTATTGCCGTACCTCACCTACTTCCACGCTTCTTCTGACCCCATGTGATCACCTCAAGAAAGTATACCAGGCTGCCTTCTTGTTGGCTTCCTTTAACTTTCAATCCAGGAAAGGGGTTCTTTTCTGTCTAGATGCATCCAATGAAAAATTGCTTGCTTGGAATTCAAAAAATCAAAACAATTTCTGCCATCCACCCCACCCCCAGCAGGCCCTTCCTTCAAATGAAAATTTCCCTCTCTCAGAAGTTCTGGGTGGGTCTGCATGTTATTTATATTTCTTTCTTTCTTCCTTTCTTTTTTCTTTCTTTCTTTTTTTTTTTTCATTACATTTTCTTGTGAATTGGCTTAAAGTTTGTAGAACAAGTCAATTTTCCATTCAACAATTCATGCACATTTAGTTGATGACACTAATTTTAATCCCCACAATGTAATAGCACTTTTCTCAATTCTTCCCTGTATTTATTTTTCTATTTTCCTTCTTTCTTATCCCTTTCTGCCTTCTGAGCTTTATGCCAGGGCAAATGCTCCCCTTTTGATCTTTCATGGTTGATTATTCTAAGGAGTGTGTACCTACCTAATGTTATTTTTTCTCCTTATAAGCCTGCACATTGCTTGGCTCCAGCACTCGTCTGTCAGTTTTTCATACTGTGGTGGCTTGCATGTGTTTGTGAGGCTGGAGGCTATGCCACTGGTATTTCAAATGCCAACAGAGTCACCATTGTTAAACAGGTTTCAGTGGAGTTTCCAGACTAAGACAGACAGGGAAGAATGATTAAGTCATCTGCTTTTGAGAAAATTAGCCACTGAAAACTTTATGAATAACAGTGAAACACTGTCTGATATATTATCAGAAAAATTTATGAAGAGCCATGAAACATTGTCTGATATAGTGCTGGAAAATGAGCCCCTCAGGATGGAAAGTACTCAAAATACAACTGGAGAAGAGCTGCCTCCTCAAAGTAGGGTCAACCTTAATGACCTGGATGGAGTAAAGCTTTTGGGACCTTCATTTGCTGATGGGCCATGACTCAAAATTGGAAGAACAGGTGAATCTAGGAAAATTTGAAAGTTGTCAAAAATGAACTGGAATTCATAAAGATGAGTGTCCTAGGCATTAGTGCACTGAAATGGACTGGTATTGGCTATTTTGAATCAGACAATCATATGATCTACTATGCCAGGAATGACAAATAGAAGCCCTGGAATGAATGGTATTGCATTCATCATCACAAAGAATGTTTCAAGGTCTATCCTAAAGTAAAATGCTGTCAGTAATAGGATAATATGCCTATAAGGAAGACCAGTTAATTATTCAACTTTGACTAATTGACTATTATTCAAACTTACACACCAACCACCAAAGCAAAAGATGAAGAAATTGAAGATTTTTACCAACTTCTGCAGACTAAAATTGACTAAACTTACAATTAAGATGTATTGATTATTGCTGTTTATTAGAATGCCAAAGTAAGAAACAGAGAAGGAGCATTGACAGTTGGAAAATATGGCCTTGTGATAGAAATGATGCTGGAGATAGCATGGTAGAATTTTGCGAGACCAACAACTTAGTCACTGCAAATGCCTTTTTCAACAACATAAATGGGGACTATACACATGGACCATACCAGATGGAATACACAGAATGAAATCTAGTACATCTGTGGAAAGAGGTGATGGAGAAGCTCAATATCTTCAGTCAAAACAAGGTGAGGAGCTGACTGTGGAACAGATCATCAGTTGCTCATATGCAAGTTCAAGTTGAAGCTGAAGAAAATTAAAATAAGTCTATGAGAGCCAAAATATGACCTTGAGTATATCCAATTTGAATTTAGAGAGCATCTGAAGAATAGATGTGTGCATCAGAATTGTATACTTTCATCATATTTATTCAATCTGTATGCTAAGAAAATGATCTGAAAGTCTGGACTATATGAAGATGAATGCATCATCAGAATTGGAGGAAGACTCATTTACAACCTGCAATATGCAGATGACACAACTTTACTTGCTGCATATGAAGAGGACTGGAAGCACTTATTGATGAAGATCAAAGTACTTACTGATGAAGACCAAAGACTAGTCTTCAGTATACATTACACATCAATACAAAGAAAATAAAAATCCTCATAACTGAACCAATAGCAACATCACAAAAAGGGGAGAAAAGACTGAAGTTGTCAGATATTTCATTTTACTTGGATCCACAGTCAACACTCATGGAACCAGTAGTTAAGAATTTAGACATCGTGTCACACTTGGAAAATCTGCTGCAAAAGACCTCTTTAAAGTGCTTAGGAGCTAAGATGTTACTTTGAAGATTAAGGTGTGCCTAACTATGCCAGGGTACTTTCAATCACCTCATAGGCATGTGGAAATGGGACAATTAATAAAGAAGACCAAAGAAGAATTGAAATTTTTGAACTTTGGTGTTGCCAAAGAATACTGAAAATACCATGGACTGCCAGAAGAATGAACAAATCTAGCCTGGAAGAAGTGCAGCCAAAATGCTCTTTGGGAGTGAGAATGGCTAGACTTTGTCTTAGCTACCTACTTTGGCCATGTGCTTAGAAGGGACCATTCCCTGGAGAAGGATATCATGCTTGGTAAAGTGGAGGGTGAGCAGAAAAGGGGAAGGCCCTTAATGAGATGGATTGACACAGTGGCTGCAACTATGGGCTCAGGTATAGCAAGGATTGTGAGGCTGGAGCAGGACAGAGCAATGTATTGTGCCATTGTACATAAGGTGGTTATGAGTTGGAATCAACTTGATGACATCTAACAACAGCAACAACAACATTGCTTGGCTGAATTTTAAGCCTGACTGGAAAGATTCTGGGTGAGGCTCATGTTTTCAACCTAAGCTCCCAGTACTTTATACACAATGCTTCTGTGTTGGTGCAAGCTGTCCATGTTTCTTCAGATAAATCTTATATTTAGTCAAGCTTGGGCTGAAGGCAGAGTTACATGCTCTTTGTAATCTTTGATACCCAATATTCATTTCCATCAGACATTTAGGTCTATTTTACAACAATGTTGTTGCTGCTGTTGTTGTTGTTATATGCCATTGAGTCGGACCCGACTCATAGAGACCCCTCATTGAGTTTCCGAGGTGGTAATACTATGGAAGTAGATTGCCTCATCTTCTTTCCGAGGAAAGGCTGGTGTGTTTGAACCGCCAGCCTTCTGGTTAGCAGTCAAGTGCCTTAGGCACTATGCTACCAGAGCTCCTTTTTAATAAATATTCAGTATCCACTCCTCGGAAGGAAGGTTGGGCATTCCTACTTCCATAGTGATACTGCCTCAGAAACCCAAGGAGGGGTCGCTATGAGTCAGGGCCGACTCGATGGCAAATAACAACAACATCCATCATATATTCAAATAAACACATAACCCTTTTGAAAACATTCCAGTTTCATCTTCTCTACACCTCAATTATATTCTCATTCATAAGCATATGACATCAGGCCCCCATCTGGATGGAACCAGATGACTCTGGCCTCCTATAAGTCATCATTTTTAACCACCTGGCTTTTGCCCCAAGCCACTCCAGATGCAGCTTTTTTACACTCAGCTGTAGCATACCATCTCTCACTTTCCTTTCAGGCACCACCAAAGTAACCATTTAAAAATCAAAAGTCACTTCCCATGTCCCTTTGTTCCTTCCCTTACAAAGTGTCATGTTTCCATAAGTCTGAAGCCAATCTCCTTGGTGGACCACAAGCACTTCGTATTCATAATCCCACACATTTATTTGGTGTGAGTTACAAGATCATAGAGAGAAAAGCCGTATAAAAGGTCATCCTTCATACCAAAGAGTTCTTTATACATTACTAATACTAGATTCTTTTCAGTAAAGGCAAAACTTGGAGATATTGTGGGTTTGATTCCAGATCACTGCAATGATGTGAATATCTCAATAAAATTTGTTGTTGTGCTGGTCCAATGGAGCCTGGTGTAACCACTGAGACTATGGCCCCTAGTTGCCCTTCAGGTCTGGAATTGAACCCACAACTGTGGTTTCCAGCCAA
>NW_006922060.1:1730022-1740487 GCF_000298275.1 Orycteropus afer afer | reverse complement strand
CTGGGTTTACTCAGATGATGCAGCTCTTTCCTTATTTTGAGAGCCTTCTAACCTAACCGGACTATTCATAAAGTTGCACGGTAATGTATCAAACAGTGTTTCTTTGCTATTCATAAGGTTTTCCTGGCCAATTATTTGAGAAGTGGATGGCCTCCTCCTTTTTCCTAGTCTGCCTCAGTCTGTAACCTGTGCACCATGTGCATCCTGCTGGGTTAGAAACACCAGTGGCTCAACCTCAAAACTCACATCAACACATCATCACAGTAGGACAAACCAACAGACAAGTTTGCCTCCCTGTTGGAAACCTCGCCTACCACCCTTACCTGGGTCCCTGTGGCTGACTCCTCCTCTGTCCAGATTCCTAGGCCTTTTAATCCCCTTTCTTCTGCTTTCCCGCCCTGCTGCTTTGGGCATGCCTGAGTTCCTCTCCTCACCTGGATCCCTGCAGCTGACTGCTCCTCTGTCCACTCCTGGCTTTTTTTATCCACTTTCTCCCACTCTCCTGCCCTGCTGCTTTGGGCATGCCTGATTTCCCTCTCCTCACCTGGATCCCTGTGGCTGACTGCTTCTCTGTCAGGGTTCCTGGCTTTTAATCCCCTTTTTCCTGCTCTCCCACTCTGCTGGAGACTAATAAAATTAGTCACATGAAGTTTTTGAATTCCTAGTATATGTAAAGGAGCTCTGGTAGTGTAGTGCCTAAGGCACTTGACTATTAACCAGAAAGCTGGCGGTTCAAACCCACCAGCCACTCCTCAGAAGGAAGATGAGGCAATCTACTTCCATAGTGATACTGACTCGGAAACCCAAGGAGGGGTCGCTATGAGTCGTGTCTGACTCGACTGCACTTAACAACAACAAATAAATATAAAAGTTATGTTCACACTATAGTTTGTTAAGTGTGTGATCCAAACCAAAAACCAAACTCACTGCCATCAAGTCAGTCCCGACCCGTAGCAACCTGTCTTTGGGTTTCTGAGGCAGTATCTCCATGGAAGTAGATAGATTGCCCAGTCTTCCTTCCAAAGAGTGTCTAGGGGGTTTGAACCACCAGCCTTCTTGTTGGCAGTCAAATGCCTTAGACACTATGCCACCACAGTCCTCCTAAGTATGTGATAGCATAATGAAAAAGTTTGAAATATTGTGAGAAACACCAAAATGTGACGCAGAGACATGAAGTAAGCACATGCTGTTGGAAAACTGGCGCCAATAGATTTGCTTTACACAGGTTGCCACAAACCTTCCACATGCAAAAAATCCTATCTGAGGAGTGTAATGAAGCAAAACACAATAAATAAATAAATAAATAAAAACCCACAGTATGCCTGTATATGATTTCTCCCATTTTGTCTTTTCACTTTCGTGATGAATAAATGCTTTACTTTTGATATAGTCCATTTATCTTGTCGTTGCTCTGACATGTACTTGTTTGTAGTATAAATTAAATCGGTTTTCTTGTATTACAATCTCATACTTTGAAACAATGGGCTGAAATGTCTTGTACAGTATCATATTTAAAAGAGGGTTTCCTTCTTTTTTAAAATACCAGTTGCATTTGTTTTCATAATTTCTCCTAATTATCTTTTCTACTTATATGCACTGCTTTTCCATCTTTTAGTTTTCATCCTTTCCTCTTACTACATTTCTCTAACCAAGGCTTATGTAAATCTCTTCATTTTTAACTATTTAAAAGAATTTATTTACGCATAGTATATTAAAAGCTCATGTTTTAGAATAATTCATGGTGAGAAATTACAATCAACAAATTTAAAGAAAGCTTACACTTACTTCCTCTTGACTATGAATATTCTTTTTTCTCTTCACTTTCATAACTTGAAGTTACTTTCCTGAGAACTGAATAAAAGATATGGGGAAAGCAAAGAAAAGGAAAGGGGAGGGGGAGCTAAATAGCCTATTTCCAATAATGAGGTGTTTAAATGACTTTAACCAATATATCCTAAAGCAATGAGTTTATGATAATGTATTTTGAGTCTAAATTTATTTTCTTAAATATGTTAGGGCAGCTAATTAGTTTAGAAGGATGTGAGGCAGGTAGAGAGATAATAGACCAGAATAAACTTTTGAGCAAAACTGCCTTTGAGATCTAGCCCTGCTTCTTGGGAATGGTATGCCTTGGCACACTTTTTCTTAACCTTCCTGGCTATCAGTTCTCTCAGCTGTGGCATTTTATAAAGATTCAATAAAATAATAGTTGTGCATCTCGGCATGTGGTAAATATTTACAAAATGTTAATTGTATTTCATTCTTCCATAATTCTTATTGCAAAGGGAAAGATCAGCATATAATGTTGTAAACTTTGTTGAGGTCAGATTTTTAACTTATTTTAAAATTCCCATAGAACTTTTAAATGCAAAATGTTTAACTATTTGCAAACTGTAGAGAAGCAAAGCGTAGCCTATAAGGACACCACTTTTTTACGGTATAACCTAATAAATTTCCTACATCATTGCAAAGTTATTGCCTTCCCTCTCTATCCTCATTATCTGACCAAAATCATAGCAGCTTCTCTCTGCTTTAATATGAAAGTAGGAAATAAAACACTCTTAGATCTCACATTGAGGTGCATGAGATGAGGAAAATAAGCACAGAGAGGCAAGAAGCTATCAGAGTAGAAGAATTAAAGGTAGCTGGTGTCATGAAATATTAAAAATTGGTTTAATCAGCAGTGAGATATGTAAGCAAGCTTAATTAGAAATACATATTATTATCTGACTTTAAAGTACAAAATGAAAAATTAAAGCAATCTTACAGGATATGTAATCAGTGAGGAATAATATGTTGGAAAATGAATCTGATATTGTAATTGGTGTATGCAATTAAAATTAATTAATTTTAGTTAGCATACATGCATGCAAATATGAAATCAACACATTTTAAATATTAAACTCATAATTATTGTGGCACTGATAGTATTGCTATCAAGAAGAAAAAGACTGTTCTATGACATGTATCACCCTCAACTGCAGTGTCTCCTGGCCCTGATCAAATCAGAGAGGTATTCTGTCTACAGGATGTCTGGACAATTGTGATTATATGAAGTATGCCCACTGCTAAATTTCCTTTAATTAAAATTCACAGTGATGTTTTGCCTGTGTCAAATTTTCTTTCCTATCACATCTTAAATGAAATAGGGACTTAATTTTAATTAACATATCATTGCAGGTACTCTAATATTAATGTTCACTAAACCCTTTATAAGATTCATTAACAATCATTTTGTGATGAAAGGACCCAGGAGGCAGATATAAAGTTAGGAGGTTATTTTTAGTGATTTTGCTATTGATTTTGTACAAGACTGATGACAGGAGCACAATGCTTTAGGATTTCATAGATTGTAGTGAGATTGTACTAATGAGTGAAAAGAGAGTTACACAGACAATGTGAGACAGACAGACAGAGAAAGAGTATCATTAAAGCATTGTCTAAGTCAGGGCTTGTTTATATTGGTAGACTCCAATAAAGTTGTCACATAGGCAAAGTGGCAAAGTGGCAATAAAAGCATAGTATGTGTAATGAAACTTAAACTTTTTATTCAAATCTGTGGATTACATAAAGGAAGATGAATTAATCTATCCTTAGACCTCAAAATAAATAGCTGAAGCCAAGCATTGTTAACTCCTCCCCAGTCCTCAATAGCCCATAAAGACAATCTGTGATTCCTAACCCATATATTCCCACCCTTTATTTATGCAACTACCTACCTCCAGTATCCATTATACTTTTGCTTCTGACATGGTTTACTTGTTGCTGGACTCCATCTGAAGGACTCTTTTTATTATTTCTTCTACAGCAGATCTAATGGTAATGAATTCCCTCAGCTTTTATTTGTCTAAGAATGTCTTAATTTTGCTCTCATTTTTGAAGGACAGTTTTGCTGGATATAGAATTCTTGATTTTTTTCTCTCTTACTATTTTAATATGTCATGCTACTACCTTCTGGCCTCCATGGTTTATGAGGAAAACTTTCTTGAATATGTTGTTGTTGTTTGTTGTTATGTGCCATCAAGCCAGACCTGACTCATAGCGACCCCTCCTTGGGTTTCCGAGGTTGTATCACTATGGAAGTAGATTGCCCAATCTTCCTTCCAAGGAGTGGCTAGTGGGTTTGAACTGCCAGCCTTCTGGTTAGAGGTCAAGTGCCTTAGGCACTACACTACCAGAGCTCCTTGAATATGTTAGGGCAGTTAACTAGCAGGGTGGTAGTGGGCCTGAAATAGACTGGAATAAGCTTTTGAGTAAAACTGACTTTGAAATCTGGTTCTGCTCCTTAATAACAGCATACTTTTTCTTAATCTTTCAGGCTATCACCTGAAAGATAAGATTTTAGCTGTTGCTGAGAAATCCTTTATATGGGTGATTTACTTCTCTGTTGCCACTATTAATATATTTTTTCTCACACCCTCCTTTCTTTCATTAAATTCTTTGATTATAATGTGTCTTGGTATGCATCTCTTGGAATTTACCCTACTTAGAGTTTGTTGAACATTTTGGATGTGTAGATTCATGTCTTTCATCATAATTTTTGCAAATATTCTTTCTGCCTTTTCTATCTGTATTCTTCTGCAATTCCCATAATATGTATGATGGTCAGATTGATGGTGCCCTACAAGTCTTTTTGGCTCTATTTACTTCATTCTTCTTTTGCATTTCAGACTCAATAATTTCAGTTGCCTTATCTTCAAGTTTGCTGATTCTTTTCATTTTTGTTCTGCCTACTCAAATATACCCCTTAACTGCTGTAGTGAATTTTTTATTTCAGTTATTGACTTTTCAGCTTCAGAATTTCTGTTTGGTTCCTTTTTATAATTATTCTCTCTATTGATAATTTCAGTTTGTTCATACACTGTTGATTTCTTTTAAGTTTTATTTTTCTTTTCTTGAACCCTTTCAGTGTATTTAATAGAGTTCCTTTGGGTCTTTGTCTATAAGCCACTTTTTTTTTCTTTTTTTACTAGACATGTGTGGCTTTCTAAATTCATTTGTATATGTAGGTGTTTGAATTCCTAATTTCCCAAGAAACTCTCTTTCCAGGTTGTCTTCCTAGTCTTTAGGCATCTATTGTATGTCTTAGTTGCATTCTTTAGCCCCAGATTGCTGCAAGCAGATACAATGTTTGGGCAATACCTACCACTTTTACCCTGTGCATGAAGTCTGAGATTAGCAAAAGAGACATGAGCACTTTGCTTTAGTCCTTCTGGTTTACCCAATACAGGTTAGAATAGATACACACACATTTTTTTTTTTTTTAATTTAAATATGATCTGTTCTGTTTCCTGTAGATCCAGAGACTTGGATCTTTCTCTGGGAATGCAGAAAATCATAGTTTAAGAGCACCATTAATCTGGGCGAAGGGCTGGAGCACGGAGGGTAGAAAACAAAAGGCTTTCTTTAATTTTGTAGTTGGCTTCTTCTTTATTCAGCATTTGTTTGGTTGTTATAATCTTCTGACTGGTTTGCATACATCCAGCAAAGTTGGTTCTGTCAGCTTGTGCTTATTTCTTGGATAATCCATGGGAAAATAGGAGCATGGAACTGTTTATATCACCTTCTTGATTGTGCATCCACTTTTAGTTGTTCCTTTTATTACCCACATATTAGTTTGTATTTTAAAACTTGGTGTTAAAGTGTGGAGAATGGAATTTTTTATAGTGTATAGTCTTTGTACATAGGAACAAATTCTTGAGTTAACCATGTGACATGGAGTTAGTTATACTATTTGTTTAAAACAAGTTTCAACTGAATGTAAAACAAAGCAAACTACTAGGAAAATAAATTTGCATCTGTGTATACTTTGTTCAGTGTTAGTAATAAAAACTCTGATTGTCATTCAAGATTACTTAGATTAAGCTGCTAAATAACCAGTTACAGTTAATATTTTTCCAAATGCCACTGAAAGATAGCCAACAAAGAAATGAAAACACTGAAGATTTTAAAAGGCAGATGGTAAAAGTAATATCCTAATATGGTTAATAATTTTCATGAGATCTATATTCTTAAAAATAGTATTGACATATCAGCTTCGGGGAAGATGGAGTAGACATAATTTTTCTTATCCTTATCACTAAGTGCAGCTAAAAACTGTGGACATTGTGTAAAATATAAACATAAGATTCTGAAAGTGGGAGAAAAGGAGGCAGAGTGTTTAGGAACTTTAGGACCCAAGGATATACATGGTAGTGAGTTTCCTGTTTGTTTGTTTTTTGCCTCATATATTCCAGGCTGGGAGCTCTGGTGGCATAGTGCCTAAGGCATTTGACTGCTAACCAGAACCTGGCTCCTGGAAGGAGCACTCCTCAGAAGGAAGGTTGGACAACCTACTACCGTAGAGTTACAGCCTTGGAAACTCAAGGAGGGGTTGTAATGAGTTGGATTCGACTCAATGGCAGTGAGTTTAGTTTTTGGTTTATTTTCCAGATTGCATGTTATAACACCCAGAAAACTAGACATATCAATAGGCACAAACAAAAATGTCCCATGAATGTCTGTGTTATATACCCAATGATCCAGGAAGGGAATGGCCTAGAAAGGTAGAAACTTTTTAGGTAATTTAATTCTTTCTTCAGATAAACACAACATAATTAAGAAGTGCTATTCCTTGAAGCGCTTACTGATGAAGATCAAAGACTACAGTTTTTTACTATGGATTACACCTCAACATAAAGAAATTTAAAATCCTCACAACTGTACCAATAAGCAACATCATGATAAATGGAGAAATGATTGAAGTTATCAGAAATTTTATTTTACTTGGATGCACAAGCAACACCCATGTAAACAGCAGTCAAGAAATCAGATGTTGTATTGTACTGGGCAAATCTGCTGCAAAAGACCTTTTGAAAGCGTTAAGAAACAAAGATGTCACTCTTTAGAGTTAGGTGCACCTAACCCAAGCCATGATATTTTCAGTTGCCTCATATGCATGTGAAAACTGGACAATGAATAACGAAGACAGAAGAAGAGTTGCTGCCTTTGAATTGTGGTGTTGGCAAAGAATACTGAAAATAACATGGCATGCTGAAGAACAAACAAATTTGTCCTGGAAGAAGTTCAACCAAATGCTCCTTAGAAGTGAGAATGGCCAGAATTCATCTCACCTACTTTGGTCATGCTATTAGAAGGTAGCAGTTCTCTGAAGAAGGTTATTGTACTTGGTAAAGTAAAGGGTTGATGAAAAAAGGGGAAGACTCTCAACAAGATGAATTGACACAGTGGCTGCAATGGTGGGCTCAAGCACAGCAAGGATTATAAGGATGGCACAGGATGGGGCCATATTTCATTTTGTTATACATAGGATCACTATGAGTCAGAATCCACTCAATGGTACCTAACAAAAACACTCCTACTCCTGCCAACAGAGGCAGGATGGATAGCCTAGACTTCCATACTTGGTAGGCTATAATGAGGTAACTCAATCAATAGGCAGGTGGTCACAGGGAAGGCTAAGAGGTGAGTCAGAAATTTAATCTCTGCAAGAAGATAATGATAGCTCCTACATTCCCCACACCCCTACAGTGCCAATGAAGCCCACATAAATAATCTATATTTTTACCCTCATCTAGCAATAACAAGGCATTTCATCTACTCCTTGTGGAGTGGGTGTCACAGGAGGCCTATCTGCAACAGCTAAATACTGGAAACAACTAAATGTCACTTAATAGGTGAATGTTTACATCCATACCATGGCATATTACAGAGCAATAAAAGAACAAAATCTTGATACACACAACAACTTGGATTGCTTAAAAGAATATTATGATGAATCAGAAAGAAAGCCAATCTCAGAAGGGTAAATACTCTTTAATGCCATTTATATAACATTCTCTAAATGATAAAATTATATATATGGAAATGGATTAGAGATTATCAGGGTTTAGGAATGATGATCTGAGAGTTGTGGCAGCTGTTACTTTAAAGGATAGCACTAGGGAAAGCTTTGTGGTGATGAAATAGTTCTGTGTACCAATTATGAGGATGAACTCAAGAATCTACACATGTGATAAAATGACACAACTATGCACATGAACATGTTGTACCAATGTCAACATAATTATGTAAGATGTACCCAATGAGTGAACCTGAGTGAAGGATACATGGCACTTCACTGTACAGTATTGGCAAATTCTGTTTCTTCTCCACTTTAAAAAAAAAAACCTGTATTTTTATAAAATATGTTGTTTGCTGTTGTGTGCCGTTGAGTCAGACCTGACTCATAGTGACCACTCCTTCAGTTTCTGAGGTGGTATCATTACAGAAGTAGATTGCCCAATCTTCCTTCCAAGGAGTGGCTGCTGGGTTTGAACCACCAGCCTTCTGGTTAGCAGTCAAGTGCCTTAGGCACTAGGTTACCAGAGCTCCCTTGTAAAATAGAACACCAATAAAGATATGTGCATAAAACATTATTTAACAGTGTAGTGAATAATTATCAACAATATATGCATGTGATCATCACAGAAGAAATAAATAAAAGATTGACAAATACCTCATCCCTAATCCCTAGGGGGGATTATTATTTTAACCACTATGATAATTCATTAGTTTATTTACTTAGATTTTTTTTTTCTTTTTATTCTGATTTGGGTGAAAATTTACAGAGCAAATATACTTTCCATAAAGCAGATCACATACACTTTGTCTCATGACATTGACCACAATTTACCACAATGTAACACCTCCCATCCTACTTCCTCCCCATAGTCACCTCTTCCTTGTGTCCATCCCTCTATGCACTCCTGCCCCCTGAGCTGTCTCCCTGTGCATAAGCAGCCCTTCTTTCTCCCATACTTGTTCCCTCCAAGGAGTGTATCTACCTCAGGTAAATGTTCAACTCATATGCCTGTCTATTGTTTGGCTGGAAGCCACAGGCATGCATTCAATTACAGAACTGAAGGGCAGCTAGGGGCCATAGTCTCAGTGCCTGAACCAGGCTCTATCAGGCCAGCAAACCTGCCCCCCACCCCTTTTTTTCCTTCTAAATGATTTTGAGTTTTGTTCCACATTGTTCTCCCTGTCTATCCAGGATCTCCTACATAGATCCTCTTCCAAGTGGTTGACAGTAGTAGCCGGGCACCATCTGGTTCTTCTGGTCTCATAGTTGTATAGGTTGTACATAGGATGGTGTACCAGTCACTAGGACTAATTGTTTCCATGAATTTTTGGTTTTCTTCTTTGCTCTGGATGAGGAGAGACCCATCGTTGCATCTAGATGGCAGCTTGCAAGCTTTTAAGATCCTAGTCACTACTCACCATAGAAGGAGGTAGAACAGTGTTTTGTGTAGTATGTTATGCCAATTGAGCTTGATGTTCCCTGGGACTATGGTCCCAAGTCCACAGGTTCAACTACTCGCTCCCTCTGGGTAGCTGGCTGTGACCATGGATTGACTACAACCTTGCCCCTTGTCAGCTCCACTATATACCTGGGAATTCAGATCATACACATAAAGTTATAGGACCATTGTCTGCCATGTTCTTGGGTACACTCCAGACTTCATAGACAAAGCTAATAGTTCAGCCTGACCACCCATTTATCCACCCATATACCCATGTTTTCCTTCACTGATAACACCATACTATATGTGCAGAAGGGTTAATCTTTGTTGTCTGTACTTCCCAAGTACCTCTCTATGTCTTTCTCTTCTTCAATGTCACTATATTGATCACTCACATTTGGTACATTGCCCTTCCCTTCACCCAAATCAATACTTATCTCTGTCTATCTAATAGTATTCCCTCTCCTCCCCTCCCACCCCTAGTAACCAAAAGAAAATGTCCTTCCATAGATAAATGTTTCCTTAACTTTTACAAGAACGGACTACTACAATATTTGTCCTTTTGTGATTGACTTATTTCACTCAGCATAATGTCCTTCAAGTTTATCCACATTATGTGGTGTTTTGCAGATTCTATATTATACTTTAGCGTTGCATAGTATTCCATTGTGTGCATGTATCATAATTTGGATATCCATTCCTCAGATGATGGACACCTAGGTTGTTTCCATCTTTTGGCTATTGTAAATAGTGCCACGATGAATATGGGTGTGCATATATCTGTTCTTGTCATGGCTCTCACTTCTTTAGCATATATACCTAGTAATGGAATAACTGGGTCAAATGGTATTTCTAATTCCAATTTTCAAAGGAATCGCCATACTGCTTTCCCCAATGGTTGTACCATTTTACAGTTCCACCAGCAGTGTATGAGAGTCCCAATCTCTCCATATCCTTGCCAGCATTTGTTATTTTCTGTCTTGTTGAACTTTGCTACTAGTGCTGGGGCAAGGTGGTATCTCATTATTGTTTTGATTTGCATCTCTCTAATAGCTAATGATCATGAGCATTTCCTCATACGTTTGTTGGCCGCTAGAATGTCCACTTGGTGAAGTGTCTATTCATGTCTTCTGCCCATTTTTTTAAATTGGATTGTTTGTCTTCTTGTTATCGAGGTGTTG
>NW_006922060.1:1715581-1725435 GCF_000298275.1 Orycteropus afer afer | reverse complement strand
AGATCTCTGTTAACTGTTTGTGAAGAGCAGCCAAGGGTGATTCATGCTCTTCTTGGTGTTTTTTTTTTTTATTGTTGGCCCATTGGCGGAGAAGTAGGTGCTGGCTCTAGCTCAGTAAGTGAAGTTGCAGGAGGTGGGGGTGTACTTGTATCTTATGGTGACTGTTGTTGTCTCCCAGTTAGTTAGACAAAAATTACAATTGAACAACCATAAAAAAACTAAAAGCACATGGACAGAAAATACTTCATGTAATCACACAGGAACAGTAACCCAAAAAAGAAAAAAGGGAGAAAATAAGAAGAAAACAAGAAAACCTGCAATATCTGGGGATAGGATACTAAGAGAAAAAAAGGTAGAAAAGGAGAATAATGAAGAAAAAAATGGGAAAAATGCACACAAAAAAAATTAAAATTAAATTAAAAAAATTTTAACCAGGAACTGGGAAAAGAAAAAGAATTGTGTAAACTAGGACCTTTTCAGTTGTGCAGGTCTGGAGTGTCCTTGGCGATGCTGGAAAGCAGAACCTTTTCTTAAGCCCCTGGAATCTGGTGGAGCGCTGTCTCTTTAGGTTGTCTCTGGCTGCTGGTTACGTGTTGATTTGTTTTGTCTTGATTTTATGGTTTAATATTTTGAAAAGTTGAAGCTGGTGTATTTTATTTTATTCAGGTATGTAGGGTCACTGTGCTGTTTTCTTTGTGATGTTGGAATCACTGTGTGGAATTTGGATATGTGTTTCTGTTTGTCATAAAGAGGGTTTAGAGTTCGAAGCAGGTGGTCTTATGGTAATTGGCTGAATATGGTTTCTTCTGTTGAATGCATGAAGTTATTGGTGGAAAAGGTAGGAGCAGAAGAAGAAAAGTTTGGTGTTGCTAGGGTCGATTTCTAGGGCTTTGCACAGGCTCCTATTGATGACATAGTTATTTACAAGTCTGCATCTCAAACTCAGGAAAGATTCCTGCTGTTAGGGAGTCACCACTTTCCGCCAGGATCAGGCACACTCAAAAACCATGCTTCCGAGGCCCCTTGGCACCTAAAAGCTGATCCAAGGCAAATTCCTGGGACTGCACTCAGCTGTAGCTTCCTCTCTCTCCCCACCCTATCTGCCCACAGTGCTGGTGCTATCCCCCCTGACTGCGAATGTCTCGGGAGTTTGTGATACCGCCCACCTGCAGCACCAAAGATGCACGTGATTTCAGCTGTGCTGGAGTCTGGAGAGTACTTGGTAGTGAACTGTCATCCCGATATCAGTGACAAAGATAATCTCAATGTCTCCCAAGCTGACCCAAGCCCACTCAGTGACCCACTGAGGGGGTAGCGAGTTCACCCTCCTGGAGCACCAGTGAGCTCTCTGCTTGAGTTTCAGTGGTGCTGTGCATGCCCATTTGCACTTAGGTGCCCCAAGTTGCCAATAAAATCAGGTGCTGGAGTCAGATCCTTGGGGCTGTTTGCTGAGATGTTGGTGTGGTTGCTGGTATGCTGATATAGGGTGTCTTCTTTCTCAGCTCATGGAGATCTCAGGTGGCCGCCCTTGCCCGCCAGTCAGTGACTGCCCCAGGAAAGTTTCCAATGGCCTCTCTCAGCTGTGCGTCCATCCTTTGCCAGGTAGATCTTTCTTAAATAATCTCCCTGTGCCTTTCCTCTAATTCTGCTCTTCTGTGTTTGGTGCACTCTGATTCAGTGAGCTGTTCAGACACCAAAATCCCTAATTCAAACTTCTGTACCTAGTTTTTCAAGCACTAAGATGCTAGAGGGAAATAGCATGGTATTTACTGATGAGACTCCATTTTGAATCTGATCTATTTTACTTAGATTTTACCATCTTTGTATAAATTGGTGGGTAGTAAGTCAAACAAAATTACTTTCCTAGAGAAAGTAAAATGACCCTTTGACAGAGTCATTAGAAATTTCTCAGTTTGATATTTAAAAGTCATATATTATCATATTATTTTACCTTATTTGAAAGAACTGGATCATTTTCCTGAATTTTTTTCTCTGTGAAAATAAGGTCTAAGTTCCTTTACTTGATGACAAAGTGACATAACCTCAGGGTTATCTTTTCTAATAGAAAAAAAACTCATGTTTATCAAATTTATCTTACAAATAATTATCATTTTGCTTTTCTTCCAATTTATCCCACATATAGACCTTAAACATTATAAGTTTGAATGTTTGAAATGTCTCTAATTGGCAGCTCCCACATGTATCCTTGTATCTCATTTTTCTTTTTAATATTGCATTTGTAACTTTCATCCATGTTATTGCTTAAGTTCCAGCATTTGTTTTATTATTCCATTTGATTGTTGCATTGCATTCAATTGCCTACTTATAAGACAATATATGTCCTATTATACTGATGAACAAGATTATCATAAGCTTTATAGGTAAATTTTTATATGCATGTTGTTATTATTAACAGCCATCGAGTGGATTCCAGTTCATAACAATCCTACGCTGAACAGAGCGAAACTGCACAGTCCTGCACCATCTTCACAATCCTTGCTATGCTTGAGCCCGTTGTTGTATCTCATTGAGGGTGTTTCCCTTTTTCTCTGACCTTCCACTTTACCAAGCATGATATCCTTCTCTAGGGACTCCTCTTTTCTGACGACATGACCAAAGTAGGTGAAATGAAGTCTGGCCATTCTCACTTCTAAGGAATGTTCCAGCTGCACTTCTTCCTGAGCCAAATTGTTCAGTCTTCCAGCAGTCCATGGCATTTTCAGTATTCTTCAACAAAACTACAATTCATAGGCATCTTCTTCCTTATTCCTTATTCATTGTCCAGCTTTCATATGCATATGAGGTGACTGAAAATATCACGGTTTAGGTTAATATTCAAAGTGACATCTTTGCTCTTGAATAATTTAAAGAGTCTTTTGCAGCAATTTGCTCATCTGATTTCTTGACTGCTGCTTTCTTGGGTGTTGTTTGTGGATCCAAGTAAAATGAAATCTTTAACAACTTCAAACTTTTCTCCATTTATTGTGATGTTGCTTATTGGTTCACTTGTGGTGATTTATTTCTCCCCATATGTTGAGATGTAATTCACACTGAAGACTGTAGCCTTTGATCGTCATTTGTAAGTGCTTCAAGTCATCTTCACCTTCAGCAAGCAAAATTGTGTCATCTGTATATCACAGCCTGTTAACAAATCTTCCTCTAATCCTGATGCTGTGTTCTTCTTCATATAAACCAACTTCCTGGATTATTTTCTCAGCATAAAGATTGAATAAGTATGGTGAAATGATACAACACTGACATAAGCCTTCTTGATTTTAAACCATGCAGTATCTCCTTGTTCTGTGCAAATGACAGCCTCTTGACTATGTACAGGTTTCTCGTGAGAACAATTAAATGTCCTGGAATTCCCACTCTTCTCAATGTTATCCATAATTTGTTATGATCCACACAGTTAAATGCCTTTGCATATTCAATAAAACACAGGTAAATCTCTTGCTGATATTACAGCAAAGATCCATCTGACATCAGCAATGATATATATGATACATGCAGATATATTAGTTCTCCACAGCTGCATAACAAATTACCACAACATTAAACAGCTTAATCATTATCTCACAGTTTCCATGGGTTAGGATTCAGGGCAGGTGAGCTTAGCTAGATCTTCTTTGGGATATCTAACAAAGCTGCAACCAAGGTTTCAGCCATGGCTTAAATCTCATCTGAAGGCTCAACTAGAAAAGGATCAGTTTCCAAATTCATGTGGAAAGTATTCACTTTTTTGTGGATTGTTGGATGGGAGCCTTCAGTTCCTTGCTGGTTCTTGGTAGAAGACTGCCCAAAGTTCTTCACATATTTGGGCTTTTCTAACTTGGTAGCCTGCTTCATCACAACATACAAACCAAAAAGGAAATCTTTTAGCAAGACAGAAGTTACCATCTTCTGTGATTTAATCTTGGAAGTGATAAAAAAAGTACTACAGTTGAGTCAGATCTGACTCATAGAGATCCCTCCTTGAGTTTCCAAGGCAGTATTACAATGGAAGTAGATTGCCTAAACTCCTTCCAAGGAGTGGCTGGTGAGTTTGAACTGCCAGCCTTCTGGTTAATGGTCAAATGTCTTAGACACTACAACACCAGAGCTCCCTGATATCTCACCACCTTTGCCATATTCTATTAGTTAGAAGCAAATCACTAGGCTAGCTTACTCAAGAGAAGGGCCCCACATGAAGCATGGATAACACTAGGTAGGGGGAGTATTCTGAGAGACTACCTAGCGCAATGTATTACATATATTTTCTTTAATAAATGGAATTTCACTTTTCAAATTGCCTCTGCAAGATTTAATGCCTGAATAATAGGAGTTCTGCAATAAGAACTTTACTTAACATTGAAAATAAATAATATATAATCGTCTTAAATATCCTGCAAGCATTATTATCCTCCTTTTACAATTTAAGGAAGTATGGCTCAGCAGGTTCAGTAATTTGTCTATGGAAATTATGCAATGTGGGAAAGAACATACTGCATACTTCAAAACCAATATTGTCAGCATGCTGTTTAAATATAATAATAATAAGCATTAGTGGTAATAGAAAATAAATATTCCTGTTGCTCATCTTAATTATGATGGTCACCCCCTATCTCCACCAAACTCAAGACAACAATGAAATAACTTTCCTCTAGACTTCAAACTAGATGTATTTACAAGGATGAAAAGTGACAGTGTAAACCTCTGTAGCTACACTTCATATTGCTATATACGAGTAACTTCATGACCTTTTGATTCTTTGAAATATCAACCTGGACACTGTAATTCAATTATAGATAGGTACTTCCAGCCAAGTTTAACACAATTATATAATTTATTGCAAAGAGTAATGCCCCTCATTCTGTGTAGCATTAGGCCAATAGGGCTCCAGACAATATTGGAATTAAATCTAATCAAACACTTGGAAAAAAAAAGTAAATTTATCCCCTTGTGTGTTTAAAGTTCAAATAGAGAGAGAACCTTCTTTGGTTTATTTGGTTTTCTGTTTGAAGTGGTAAGTTCACTTCTTCCATTGTTGTTATTTGCCATCGAGTTGGCCACAACTCATAGCGACCCCTCCTTGGGTTTCCAAAGTGGTATCACTATGGAAGTAGATTATCCTACCGTCCTTCTTAGGAGTGGCTGATGAGTTTGAACTGTCACCCTTCTGGTTAGCAGTCAAGTGCTTTAAGCACTATGCTACTAGAGATGACATGGACGAATTTGGAATAGACAGCCATGTCTGGCATTTTCCACTTTATTTCATTGATGATTGACAGCTATAAGAGATTGGATATACATAGATTTCATGATATGTGTTGGAGAATGTTTCTATACTCTCAACATCTCTTCCTAGAACAATTTTATTAACTTCCTAGCTGTACGTTTGTTTTCACTCTCTTATTTCTCCAATTATTTATTTACTCATTCAGTAAATATTTATTAAGCTTTTGATCCTTGCATCTAGAAATCTTTTAAAAATGAATATCTGATAATGTCACTCCTATTCCTGGTTCTTTGTCATCTTTAGAACATACTTCAAAGATAGAAATGAAGACTTCAGGTCTACCACTCTACCTCATCTGATGTTGCAAAGACACATTACGGGCATTCCAAACAACTTTCCCTGCATCAGGCACTCCATCCCATTTTATTTCTCCATGCTTTTTATTGCCATATGCTTTTCCTACTGTGGTACATGCCAATGTCTTTATTATCTTTCAAGTTCAGACAAAAACTTCACTTATTTTCAATTCCTTTTCTTCTTATCCCCATAGCATTTTGTTTATAACTCTATCAACACTTTAACTGTTCTATTGTTATCTATTTTATTACATGAATAATCTTGAACACATTCCCATCACAAAAGATTAAAATAGTGTGTCAGCCAGTGTATCACCTAGGTAATTTACTTGGGCACTCATTAATGACAGGAAAGTTCTAAGGGTCACCACATAAATCACCTGGGTTCCAACACAATCCTTCCTGCACTTATTATGTAGCAACAATGCAATTTTCTTTTGACAAATGGGACCATTCACCTCAGCCTTTTCCTATTCTAATTAGTTCAAAAGTACGAGAAGATCAAATTGGCCAGTGCATATTCTTAGCTTCCAATTTGTGGGAACCATGGTTATGTTCCCTGATGAAAATGCTCTGTCTTAGGAATTAGCTATTTTCATTTAACCAAGTGCATGGTTTTAGAGACAGGAAATAAAAATTCTATAAGTGCATACTGCTTATAGGGATATTCCATCATATATTGGTCACTGGTTTAAGAATATCCCATATCCTTTAGATAGTACCCCAACCTAACATGGTGCGGTTTCTCAGTTGATGCTATAACTCTTTCTATAGCAGGTCATTTGGTAGACCAGTGAATGCCATAGATGTTGATTTTATTGCCTATTTTTATTTTAAAATGAGGCCCTTGATGGATGGTAATGTTGTGTGTTGTTCCCTGACAGGTAACTCATTCTAGCAGTATAAGGTTGATGAAGCTGATATAAGAATTGTGGGCAAAAAAGACAAATTTGTGTTCATAACATGTATCTATTTCTATAAGGATAAATTGCTTCCCATCCAAGATGGAATGGGTCCAATGTAATTAATGTATCACCAAGTATCTGACTGATTGACCCACTCATCAATCCTGGGAATGATGCCACTTTAGGGCATGGCTTTGACCTCAGTTATTGGAAGTTCGGGTATGCAGCAGATCCAGCAGTCAGATCAGCCACAGTAAGGAGGATGGCAGGTTTTTGAGCCCTTGTGGAGTCTTCTTGGATGCCAAAATGGCCACCTTGTTTAAGATTCCATTAACCAAGCACTGAGATAGCTGAGAAAAGAGGCTTATTGACCATTCCAAGATAAATCATATTATCCATCAGTTTACTCAGAATATGAGTCATTGTAAATACAACCTGTTAGCATATTCATGGGACAAAAATATCTCCTTATAGTATTTCTATTCTGAGAGGAACATCTGCATTCATCCCATAGACTTCTCAAGATCTAATTTTCCAATTTTCTCAGTGACTCTGGGCACTCAAATTGTGCTTTTCTTCAATGACCTAGAATTTCTCTGATTATATAGATTCAAACAAAAATAACAGTGAAATAGGAGCCCAGATTTCCCTGCACCTGCAGAACGCACAGATTATGGAAGACAACCAACCACTACAGTGTTTTTATAAGGAACCTGGGTGCTACCTTCATCTAAATTTTTTTTTTTTTTAATTCCTTGGTGTGGTAGTTAAGTGTGTGTGTCAACTAGGCTGGGCCTGGTTGAGTGGCTGGGCAGCTGGATGTAGTATTCCCCATGATGAGACTGGTAATCAACTCCATGATGGGATCTACCACAAGTAGCTGAGTAGCTGTCTTAGGGATGTGGTCTGCTTCCTGTATATAAGCAGAGAAGCCTTTGGGAATGGTCTCTAGCTTATGGCATGCTTGAACCCTGTATGTAGCCGTGTCATTGTTCAGAAGCCTGCCATGCTCTGCTGACCTTGGGACTTCCAAGGGACTTGAACTGATGTGGTTCAATAACATCAGGACTGTGCCATTTTATTTGTCGAACTTGGGCTTATTAGCCTCAGCAGCCAGTAGCTGCCTGAGTGAAAAGATGCCTCTGGCTTCACTGGGCTGGGAGTAGAAGGCAGTGCTGAAGCCCAAGGTCAAGGGACTTTCACCCAGCCCCTAGTGCCTGGCACTTTGAACTTGGACTTAAAGCCTCCAATCTGTAAAAGAATAAACTCCTGTTTGTTAAGGCCATCCCATTTGTGGTATGTTCTCAGAGGGGCACTAGGTAACCAGAACAGAATATGGTACTGAGAGAGTGGGGTGCTGCTCTGACAGATACCTAAAATGTGGAACCAGGAGTGGAGTTCCACAGGAGTGGAGTGCGTCCTTGACCTGAGACACCAGTCAGAGAGACCCTGATATGTGGCATGAGAGATGGCAGTAGCAAAGCCAACAGACTGGCATGAAAGACGGCAGGAGCAGAGCCTGCAGGAGCAGAGCTGAGGGAACCGGCATGAGACAATGACAGACTTACCAGCCCATGGAGGAGAAAGCTGGATGCCACTGCACAGGCGGGCTTCCTGGTGGAGTAGGTTGCCTTCAGGCATTAATTGATAGAAAAGATCGACATGATGGAGTAGCAGGTTGGCTGGCCCCCGGAGCAAGAGAGCTGAGTGTTTTGGGGGCAGGAAGGTTTCCTGGGGAGTGGGTTGCCTTCAGCATTAATCGGAAGAAGCGGAGAGACCAAGGAAACGGGAAGCAGCGCTGCCTCAACCGCAAAGGTAAGACTTCGTGAAGTAAGTTTCCTCTGAGGGATAGAAACTATTTTAACATTCATGTACCTCTGAGCTTTCAAATTCCTTTCTCTACTGTACTGGATAATTACTGGCATCTCAATCTTACTGAATTTAGTCTGTTAATGAACTCAGGCTTCAATACAGAAACTGGAAAAAAAATCAAACAAATAACACATTAAATTCTGAATCCCTGAATTTTGACCTTAGTCCAACACACTTAGAATCTCATTTCCCCCAATATTGCCTAGATTTCTTCTAGAGGTATTTGTGTCCACTTGTATTCCTAGAGGCAATAAACCAAAAAAAAAAAAAAAAAAAACCAAATCACTGCTCTCCAGTCGATTTGACTCATGCGACCCCTCCTGGGGTTTCCGGGGGTGTATGGGAGCTCTGGTGGCACAGTGACTAAGGCATTTGACTACTAACCAGAAACCTGGCAGTTCAAACCTACCAGCCACTCCTTAGAGAGATGATTGGGCAATCTATTTCCATAGTGATACTGCCTCAGAAACCCAAGGCGTGATTGCAGTGAGTGGGATTCGACTGGATGGCAGTGAGTTTGGAGTTTGTTTTTTTAATCTTTAGGGAAGTAGATTGCACAGTCTTCCTTCTGAGGAGTGGCTGGTGGGTTTGAACCACCAGATTTCTGGTTAGCAGTCAAATACCTTAGGCACTACGCCACTAGAGCTCCTCTAGAGGCAATGGAGGGTGATATATTTTGTCCCAGAGGTGAATCAGCACCAACCCCAGGAGAGATCACTGAATTTCTCTATGCAAAGGAAGGCTAGTCTCTACCTATGGTGATGGGGCTGTTTCTCTTGGCCGGGGACAATCAGGAAGGCTTATAGTTCAAGGTTCTCAACTTTACCTGTATCTGTTGAAATATTCACACACTAAATATAGGGGTCATCCATTCATTCCCAATTGATACCTATACCCTAACTTTAGCACAATACACTTGACAAAAGCAGTGGGGAGGGAGGGAGAGAGAGAGAGAAGAAGAGAGATAAAGGGAAGTGACAGAGCATTGATAGGGAGAAAGGGGGAGAGAGGGGAGAGGAACAAGGGGGGAGAAGAAAGAAGAGAAAAAGGGAGGGGGAGCAGGAGGGAGAGGGAGGAAAAAGCTAGTCTAAAAGTAACACTATATGATTGTATATTGTAGTAGCATTAATTAATTTTAGGATAATATATGTGTAACTTGGTTGTAGAAAATTATTTCCAAATGTAGACTCTAAAAGTCTAAAAGTAAAAATATGGTGACAATTGATTTCACCCATATCATATCAATGGTAGAAATTAATGTAAGAGTTTGACAAGTGACAGATGTGGAGATTTGTATCATGGATACAAAATACAAATCCATATTCATAGCTTACAAAAATATGTCTCCTGAGAATAATAATATAAAAAAAGAATAGGCTATAGAATACATGCAATTAATCATTTGCTTACAATAAAACCATCACCCTAATTGTACAAACCACTTTTGACTCCATCTTACACATTTATAAAGGGGATATATATATATATATATATATATATATA
>NW_006922060.1:1711015-1715214 GCF_000298275.1 Orycteropus afer afer | reverse complement strand
GCAGAGACAACTCACGTATAAGGCCTGGTGATCTGCTTCTGAAAGGTCACAGCCTTGAAAATCCTACTGGGCTATCTACTCTACACAAACAACAACAACAATAAACATATATGAAATACCAATCTACCTTTGTATCAACACAATTTATTGACTTTTCTATATTTTCCATAGTAATATGAAACTCTATGTATATCATGGGAGCTCTGGTAGCATAGTGGCTAAGACACTTGCCTGCTAACCAGATAGCTGGCGGTTCAAACCCACCAGCCACTCCTCGGAAGGAAGGTTGGGCAATCCTACTTCTGTAGTGATACTGTCTCGGAAACCCAAGGAGGGGTCGCTATGAGTTGGGTTTGACTCGACGGCACATAACAACAACAACAACATGTATATCATATATTCCCATAAACTAATAGGTCTAATTCTGGACTGATTTTGTTCTATAGATCTGTATTTTTACCAGTGTTGTTTTTAGGTGCCATAGAGTTGGCTCTGACTCATAGCAACCCTATGTACAAAAGAACAAAACACTGCCCAGTCATGTGCCATCTTCATACTCCTTGCTATACTTGAGTTTATCGTTGAAAGTACTGTGTAAACCCATCTTGCTGAGGGTCTTCCCCTTTTTCGTTGACCCTCTACTTTACCAAGCATGATATCCTTCTCCAGCGATGGTTCCTTCTACAACCTGACCAAAGTAGGTGAGATAATCTGGCCATTCTTGTGTCCAAGGAGCATTCTGGCTGCACTACTTCTAGGACAGATTTGTTTGTTCTTCTGGCAGTCCATGGTATTTTCGGTATTCTTCACCAACACCATAATTCAAAACCATACACTCTTCTTCAGTCCTCCTTATCTATTGTCCAACTTTCACATGCATATGAGGTGATTAAATGTACCATGGCTTGGGTTACACACACCTTAGTCTTCAAAGTGGCTCTTTGCTCTTCAACCCTTTAAAGAGGTCTTTTGCAGCAGATTTGCCCAGTGCAATACAACATCCATTTTCTTTTTTTCTTTCTTTTTTTTTGTATTAATCTTCTGAATTTCTGTGTGTAGATTTTGTATCATTTCTAATTTTTCATTTATTTTGTCATTTGTTCTTGTATTGTCTTTCTAAATTGTTCTAGGTTTTTCTCTGTGTTTTCCTTGATCTGTCTCAATTTGTTGATGATACCTAAATATAATTCTTTTGAATTCCTTATCAGGAAGTTCCAGTGCTGCATCTTCCTCAGGGATGTATTTTGGGTCTGTATCCTTGTCCCTTGTTTCTCTTGCTTCTTTGTGTGGACTGTGATGCTCTGTTGCCTCCAAGGCATTGTGACATTTTTGTGTTTATATTTAATTAGTGATTGTATGTTGGAGTGACTTGCCCATGATTTGTTTTCTTTGTTTTGTTTGTATGTTAGCTACACAAGCAGGGTACTATCCTGTGCTCCTCTATTTGCTAGTGGACAGCACTTATACACTCACCATCTGTCTCCTTTCCTGTTGTCAGCCTCTCGTATGTCCCTGCCGACCTTGGCAAACAGAGCTTATTCTTAGGTCCCTGGAATGCTACCACTTTAAAATATTCAAAATGGTTGCCACTTATGAAGATTCAAAATGGCTGCACCCTGCAGACAGCAGAAAGTCAACAGCTCAGGTTGTCTCCCACCTTTCTGTTTCCTTTCCTCATCATAGGCCACTAGTGCAGTTGTCCCTGCAGCTCTTGGTTACCAGGAGTGATCTTTAGGTTAATTTTCAGGTCCCAACACCATTTGGAAATATTCAGGCTGTAGGTCTCTTCAGAGTAGCTGACAGTCTGCAGCTCTGACTGTCTCTGTAATCACTGTTTTCCTTCAGGTTTTTCAAATACTTGGTGCCTAATCCACTTCTCTATAATTCGTTTCAAAGCTCAGGGCTCCAGGATTATCTTCTGTATCTCTGTCAATCAGTTTTTCTTTTCTTTGTTGAAGAGGGTCTGTGTAGCTTGTCTGCTTATTCCTCCATCTTACCAGAAGTCCAACATCCAGTTTCTTGACTGCTGCTTCCATGGAGGTTGATTTTGGATCGAAGTAAAATGAAATCCCTGACAACATCAAATTTTTCTCCATTTATCATGATGTTGCTTATTGGTCCAGCTGTGAGGATTGTTGTTTTTTTTATGTCGAAGTGTAATCCATACTGAAGACTGTAGTCTTTGATCTTCATCAGTAAGTGTTTCAAGTCATCTTCACTTTCAGCAAGCAAGGTTGTGTCATCTGCATATTGCAGATTGTTAATGAGTCTTCCTCCAATCCTAATCTTCCTCCAATTCTTTATATAGTCCAGCTTCTCAGACTGTTTGCTCAGCATACATATCAAACAAGTATGGTGAAAGGATACAACCCAGATGCACACTCTTCCAGATTTTAAACCATGCATTATCTCCTTGCCTCTTGATCTATGCGCAGGTTCCTCATGACCACAATTAAGTGTTTTGGAATTCCCAGTTTTTGCAATGTTATCCATAATTTGTTATGATCCACAGAGTCAAAGGCCTTTGTATAGTCAATAAAACACAGGTAAACATCTTTCTGGTGATCTCTGCTTTCAGCCAGGATCCATCCGACATCAGTAATGATATCCTTTGTTCCACTTCTTCTAAATCCAGCTTGTATTACTCGAAGTTCCCTGTCAATATAATGTTGAAACCATTTTTATGTCCAGCAAAATTTTATTTGAGTGTGATAATAATGATGTTGTTTGATAATTTTCATATTCTATTGGATCACCTTTCTTTGGAATAGGCATAAATATCGATCTCTTCCAGTCAGTGGGTCAGGTAGCTGTCTTCCAAATTTCCTGGCACAAATGAGCAAAGACCCTTCAATGCTGCATCCATTTATTGAAACATCTCAATCAGTATTCCATCATTCCTGGAGACTTGTTTTTCACTAATTCCTTCAGTGCAGCTTCACCTTCTTCCTTCAATACCATTGGTTCTTGATCTTAGGCTGCTTCCTGAAATAGTTGAGCATCAACCAATTCTTTTTTGTACAATGACTCTGTATATTCCTTCCACCTTCTTGTGATACTTCCTGCATCATTCAATATTTTGCCCATAGAATCCTTCAATATTGCAGCTTGTGGCTTGAATATTTTCTTCAGTTCTTTTAGCTTGAGAAATGCAGAGCGTGTTCTTCCCTTTTGGTTTTCTAACTTCAGGTCTTTGCACATTTCATTATAATAGTTTATTTTGTCTTCTCAAGCTGTCCTTTGAAATCTTCTGTTCAGCTCTTTGATACTGTCATTTCTTCCATTCACTTTAGCTCCTCTAATTCAAGAGTAAGTTTCAGAGTCTCTTCTGACATCCATTTTGGTCTTTTCTTCCTTTCCTGTCTTTTTAATGACTTTTTGCTTTCCTCCTTTCTTTCTTGATATCATCCCCAACTCCTCTAGTTTTTGGTCATTGGTGTTCAATGCATCAAATCTACTCTTCAGATGGTCTTTAAATTCAGGTGGAATATAATCAAAGCCAGATTTTGGCTCTTGTAGACATGTTTTAATTTTCTTCAGCTTCAACTTGAAGTTATGTATGAGCAATTGATGGTTCCACAGTCAGCTCCTGACCTTATTTTGACTGACGATATTATACCTCTCCATCACCTCTTTCTACAGATGTTGTTGATTTGATTTCTGTCTGGCAAGGTCCCTGTGTATAGTCACCATTTATGATGTAAAAAGACATTTGCAGTGACCAAGTCATTGGTCTTTCAAAATTCTATCTCTGACATCATTTCCATCACCAAGGCCTTATTTTCCAACTACTCATGATTCTTCTTCTTTTTTTTTTTTTTTCAACTTTTGCATTCCAATAACCAGTAATAATCAATACATATTTATTGCATGTTTGATCAATTTCAGAGTGCAGAAGTTGGTAAAAATCTTTAATTTCTTCATCTTTGATTTTAGTGGTTGCTGTGTAAATTTGAATAATAGTAGTATTAATTGGTCTTCCTTGTGGGCATATAGATATTATCCTATAACTAACAGCATTATACTTCATGTACTTTAGGATAGATCTCGAAATGTTGTTTTTGACAATGAATGCAATGCTATTCCTCGTCAATTTGTCATACCTGGCATGTTGTTGTTGTTATGTGCCATTGAGTCAGATCCGACTCATAGCAAACCCTCCTTGGGTTTCCAAGGCAGTATCACTACAGAAGTAGATT
>NW_006922060.1:1704571-1710358 GCF_000298275.1 Orycteropus afer afer | reverse complement strand
CTGAAACCTGTCCACCATGGATGACCTTGCTGGCATTTGAAATACCAGTGCCATAGCCTCCAGCCTCATAGCAGCATGCAAGCCACTACAGTATGACAAACTTACAGACAAGTTATGGATTTTTTTTTTTTCAATAATATACTGTTTTGATTTCTAGACCAAAATAGTATGTTTTGATAGGTGAAAACTCTACCCCCATCCCTCATCATTTTGTCATAATAAAGGTATTGTTCACATTAACCCCTAGAAAACCTAGTAGTATATGTTCCTGAGTGCCTATCCTTTTGTTGAAATGTTGAATGAAGTTGAATTAAATATTTACATTCATTTGAGGGTTCATCGATATATCTATAACAATGACTACAGGCATCCAGAAATATAGTATGTCTCTTATATGACTTTGGTCTTTATGTCCTACACCAAAGTTTTTTAACTTTCATGACAAGTCTTTCATATGTATTGTTAGGTCATTCCTAAGTTAGCCAAGATTTTACTTTTATTGTGAATGGTTCATTTTTCCAATTTAATTTTAATGTAGCCAGTGTCCAGGCAAGTTTTGATTTGAGTATGTTGGAATTTTTCCTCTGCTGCACTGAAGTAGTTTATTTGCTAATTAGAAGATAGTATTATTTTGAATAAGTGACATTTTGACTCTTCTCCAATATTTAAATAATATTTAAGTACATTATTTTCTATTGACTATATACTATGTATTAGATATAAAACTGCATAATATAATCCTGGTGATACAATGGTTAAGCACTTAACTGCTAAATAAAAGGTTGGCAGTTTGAACTCACCAGCTGCTCTGGGAAATAAAAGACCTGGTGATCTGCTCCCTAAAGATTATAGCCTAGGAAATCCAATGTGGCAACTCTACTTTGTCATATAGGATCATTATGAATCAAGACCAACTCAATGGCACACAACAGCAATACTGAACATCTCTCCACATGCACATTGCCTATTCTGTTCCTAAGTATTGCCAATTTCCTCTTTAGATAATCTGTTTGTTTTATTGATTTTCAGGTTTTACTTATATATCCGGTACATCAATCCTCTGTGGTTTTGTTGTTTGAAAGTATTTTTAACTTGATAATAGACACTTTATGTGTTCTTCTACATGTCTGCATGTTTAGTTTAATATATTAATAATTATTTTTTAATTCTAGATGTTATATGTATATAACAGCCATGGAAGTAGAGTCCATATCATTTCCCTGCAGTGACTTCATGTTCTTGCCACTATCAGATACACAAATAAGAGGATGATCATCACAATCCAATAAAAAATTAAGCTTTGTTGGGGTGAGTCACAGCTTTATTTATCCAGTTCACCTTGATTAGTTTTGAAGGTAAGATGTGTCCTCTGTTTATTATAAGCCCTTCACTCTAGCATCTTTTCCACTCCCATTTTCCCAGTTTCCCTCATAGCCTCACTACTCAGTAAATGTCCCATGGAGAAAAAACAGGGGTGGGTGGGGATTGGTGTTACTTCAAGGTTCTCCCAGACTCAAATCTATCTCTACCCACATGATGACCAAAATCTCAGCTGGTTTCTCTTTCCATTGCAAAGTTTCATTGTCTGTATAAATTCTTAGAATCATGTTTAAGGCACCAGTCACCATTTTATCAGTTTTATCTAATCCAATGCCTCATATAGATTAGGAACTCAATATGTATGGGTTAATGGACAAAGGATATTAAAGTAAGCTAGGAGCCACACTGCATCATATTTTCATTCCTAACCTGTATGGTTGAATTGTAAAATTCTTCTAATCACAATTCTATTCTAATCTGTAGTAAAAATTTTCAGTTTTGCCTCGAATGACATAAAGTGTAGCTGCCAGTCACTGTAGTTTCTTGAGAGTCCTTAAATATTGCTGACCAAACTTCTATAACTGGGTAAGGACAAGAGGGAGGAAACTAGGTATTTGAGATGCCTGTTTTGGGTTACTTGCCATGGTAGGGGTGGGCTTTGAGCCTCTCAAAATCCAGCAGCAGAGAGAGCCTATGTCCTTCCTTCACCTTCTTTTCACTCTGCCATAACATTCTATAAATGAGAGAACTCTCCCTGAGTTTGCAGAGGTAAGCTCAGTAGCTACACACATTTGAAGGCTTTGTCCTAATAAAACATTTTTATGTGGGCATGATTGCACTGAAGAGATGTACATGAGTGTATGTATTTGCCAAAACATGGTGGAAGTTTATAATATTAGATTTTATTTGTTCGGGTTGTAAAATGTCACCATTTGATGAAAACCCTCAGGGTTATATGCAATAGAATTGCATTAATTGGAATATGTAAATCATCTGAAACAAATGACAGCTGCACAACTATACAGACCCTCATGAAAATAGCAGGAAAAGTAGTACTTATTTATTGCAACCCCAAGTTGTAGCTATATTTAAAAATGCATTGTCCTGGAGAAAAATAGGCACATATAATCCTACACATACACACATACACAAGAGCAAATACACTGATATGGTCTTGTGATTGAGTAAATTCCAGAGCTCATTGAACTCACAAAGCTAACAATGATAGAAATGTGCTTAAAAATAAATGAATAAATAAAAACAGTTACTGTGGAATCTATTCTGACTCATGATGACTCTGTTGTTGTTGTTGTTAGGTACCCTCCAGTCAGCTCTGACTCACAACAACCCTATGTACAGTATAATGAAACACTGCCTGGTTCTGTGCCAGCCTCATAATCCTTGCTATAACTGAGCCCATTATTGCAGCCACTGTATCAAACAATCTCATTGAAGGACTTCCCATTTTTACTTACCCTCTACTTTACCAAGGATGATATCCTTCTTCAGAGAATGGTCACTTCTGACAACATGACCAAAGTAGGTGACACGAATTCTGGCCATTCTTGCTTCCAAGGAGCATTCCAGATGGACTTCTTTCAGGACAGATTTGTTAATTCTTCTGGCAGCCCATGGATGGTACTTTCAGTATTCTTTGCCAACACCACAATACAAAAGCATCAATTCTTCTTCAGTCTTCCTTATTCATTGTCCAGCTTTCACTTGCATATGAGGTGATTGACAACAACATGGCTTGGGTTAGGCACACCTAAGTCTTCAAAGAGACATCTTTGCTCCTTAGCACTTTAAAGAGGTCTTTTGCAGCAGATTTGCCCAGTGAAATATGTTGTCTGATTTCTTGTTGTTGATCATGGAACAAAGTAATATGAAATCATTGACAACTTCAATCTTTTCTCCATTTATCATGATGCTGCTTATTGGTCTAGTTGTGAGGATTTTCGTTTTCTTTATGTTGAGATGTAATCAATACTGCAGACTGTTGTCTTCAATCTTCATCAATAAGTGCTTCAAGTCATCTTCATTTTCAGAAAGCAAGGTTGTGTCATCTACATATCACAGATTGTTAAGGAGTCTTCCTCCAACCCTAATTTGTGTTATTTTTCATATAGTCCAGCTTCTTGGATTATTTCCTGAGCATGCAGATTGAATAAGTATGGTGAAAGGCTACAACCCTGACACACTCTCCCTTTCTTATTTCAAACCATGCAGTATCCCCTTGTTCTGTTTGAATGACAGCCTCTGGTCTATGTACAGGTTCTTTGTGAGAACAACTAAGTGTTCTGGAATTCCCATTCTCAATGTTAGCCATAATTTGTTATGATCCATACAATCAAATGCTTTTGCATAGTCAAGGAAACACAAATAATCATCTTTCTGGTATTCTTTGCTTTGAGTCAACATCCATCTGACATCAGCAATGATATCCCTCCTTCCACATCCTCTTCTGAATCCAGCTTGCATTTCTGGAAGTTCCCTGTCAGTATATTGCCACAATTGTTTTTAAAGTATCTTCAGCAGGATTTTACTTGCATGTGATATTAATGATATTAATGATATTATTTGATAATTTCCACATTTTGTGGGATCATCTTTATTTGGAATGGGTATAAATATGGATATCTTCCAGTCAGTTGGCCAGGTACCTGTCTTCCAACTTTCTTGGTCATAAATATATAGCTTTAGTCATAAATACATAGCTTGTATGTATTTATGAACTTGAGACATTAAGAACACTTTTTAAATCAGGTTTTTTTTTTTTTTGTGCTAATGGCTACATTCACTCTCCATCCATAATGTTTCCTTCTCCTAGCAATTAATATTTTAAAAACCTGGTATGACCCATAATATATATATTTCTCAAGCATACATAATTTTATGCAAACATGTAAAGGGGCTTCTTAGTAATATTATCACTTCTTTTCTTCCACAGCTAGTTTAGAATCATAGTTCATTCCATCTTTTCTCTAGAAACAGAAAATGACATTACATCTTCTTTTTCATTTTTTCCCCCATGACATGCAATAAATATCTTTTAAATGTCTTTTAAATGATTTTTTGCTTTTTTCATGTATGATGTCATTGACATAATCTCATAATTTGTCTGGTCTCCCATCATTAGTTTTCAGTGTATCAAATCTGTTATTGAAAGATGGATCTCTAAATTCAGGTGGGATATATTCAAGGTTATACTTTGGTCCTGTGGACTTGTTTTAATTTTGTTTCGTTTCAGCTTGAACTTGCATAAGAGCAATTGATGGTTTGTTCCTCAGTCAGTCCCTGCTCTTTTTTTGATGGACTCTTTCCATAGATGTAGTCAATTTGATCTTTGTGTATAGCACTTGCTAAGGTTGGGCAATCCTACTTCCGTAGTGATACTGCCTCGGAAACCCAAGGAGGGGTCGCTATGAGTCGGGGCCGACTCGACGGCAAACAACAACAACAACAACAAGGTTCACAAGTACAATCACTGTTTATGTTGTTGAAGCTGTTATTGCCTATGAATAAACTGTTGATCTTGCAAAATTCTATAATGGGATCTCCAGCATCATTTCTATCACCAAGTTTATGTTTTCCAACTACCAATCCTTCCTTATTTCCAGTTATAACATTCCAATCACTGGTAATTGTCAGTACATCATGATTGCATGTTTCATTAATTTCAGACTCCAGAAGTTGGTAAAAATCTTTAATTTCTTCATCTTTGGCATGGAAAAGTAAGTACCTCCAGCACAGCATCCATTTGCTGAAACATCTCAAAGAGTATCCTGTCAATTCCTAGAGGCTTGTTTTTTGCCAGTGCCTTCAGTGCACCTTTGACTTCTTCCCTGAATACCATGAGTTCTTGATTATATGCTACCTCCTGAAATGGATGAACATCAACCAATTCTTTTTGGTACAGTGACTCTGTGTATCCCTTCCATCTTCTTTTGATGTTTCCTCCATCATTCAATATTTTTTCCATACAATCATTCAATATTGAAACTCCAGGCTTGAATTTTTTCTTCAGTTCTTTCAGCATGAGAAATGCCAAGTGTGTTCTTCCCTTTTGATTTTCTAACTCCAGATCTTTACACATTTCATTTTAATACTTTACTTTGTCTTCTGGAACTGTCCTTTGAAATCTTCTGTTCGGCTCTTTCATCTTGCCATTTATTCCATTTTCTTTAGCTACTCTCCATTCAAGAGCAAGTATTAAAGTCTTCTTCTGACATCCATTTTGGTCTTTTCTTCCTTTCCTGTCTTTTAAATGACCTTTTGCTTTCTTCATGGATGATGCTCTTGATATCATCCCACAATTCATTTGGTTTTCAGCAATTGGTGTTGTTCAGTGCATCAAATATATTCTTTTTATTATTATTTTATTGTGATTTGGGTGAAGATTTACAGAGCAAATTCACTTTCCATACAGCAGTTCACATATACTTTGTCTCATGTCATTGACCACAG
>NW_006922060.1:1694166-1701221 GCF_000298275.1 Orycteropus afer afer | reverse complement strand
TAGTCCACTTTTGTATCCTTCCCTTCAAGGCTCAGGGGTCCAAGATTATCTTCTGTGTCTGTGTTAATTGGTTTCCCTTTTCTTTGCTGAAGAGCATCTGTGCAGTCCTTCTGCCTAGTCCACCATCTTCCAGAAGTTCCCTCAAATATATTCTTTAGATGGACTCTAAATTCAGGAGGGATATAATCAAGCTCATATTTTGGCTCTTGTGGACTTGCTTTAATTATCTTCAGTTTTGACTTGAACCTGCAGATGAGCAGTTGATGGTCTGTTCCACAATCAGCTCCTGGTCTTGTTTTGGCTGTAGATATTGAGCTTCTCCATCACCTCTTTCCAAACAATGTAGTCAATCTGATTTGTGTGTATTCCATCTGGCGAAGTCCACATGTATAGCCCCCAATTATGTTGTTGTTGACAAAAGGTATCTGTGATAAAAAAAAAGTCATCAGTCTTGCAGAATTCTATCATGCAATCAGCAGCATCATTTCTGTCACCAAGGCCATATTTTCCAACTACTGGTGATTCTTCTTTGTTTTCAACTTTCTCATTTCAATCACCAGTGATAATAAACATATCTTGATTGCACATTTGATCAATTTCAAACTGCAAAAGTTGGCAAAATTCTTCAATTCCCTTGTCTTTGGCTTTATTGGTTAGAGCATAAATTTGAATAATAATAGTATTAACTGGTCTTCCTTATAGGTATATGGATATTATCCTATCACTGGCCGCATTGTACTTCAGGATAGATCTTGAAACAGTCTGTGTGGTGATAAATGCCACACCATTCCTGTTCTGTTCCTGTTATTCCTAGCATAATAGATCATATATATGGTTGTCTGATTCCAAATGACCAAAACCAGTCCATTTCAGCTCACTAACGCTTAGGATATCTATCTTTGTGTGTTCCATTTTGTTTTGACAAATTCCAATTTTCCTAGATTCATACTTTGTACATTCCATGTTCCAATTATTAATGGATGTTTGCAGCAGTTTCTTCCTATTTTGAGTCATGCCATATCAGCAAATGGAGGTCCCAAAAGCTTTAAGGTCAACTCTACTCTGAGGCAGCAGCTCTTCCCCTGTCATATTTTGAGTGCCTTCTAACTGGAGGGGCTCATCTTCTTGTACTGTATTGACAAAGTTTCAGGGCTATTCATGAAGTTTTCCAGTACTATATCAGACAGTGTTTCACTGCCATTCATAAGGTTTTCACTGGCCAATTCTTTGAGAAGTGGATGGTCCCTTCCTTCTTCCAACTCGGTCTTAGTCTGGAAGCTCTACTGAAACCTGTCTGCTATGGGTGACCAGGCTGGTATTTGAATTACTGATGGCATAGTCTCCACCCTCACAGCAACACATAAGCCACCACAGTATGACAAACTGACAGATGAGTCATAGATAGGCATAGAGGGTAGTATTCATAGTGCATCACAAAATGGATGACTGTGGCTAGAAGAGCCATATTGAGTCATTCACTGCACCACAAGTGATATTTCATTATTGCTTTCATTTCATTTTCGACTAGTGAGATTGAAAATTTTTACAAATGTTTACTACCCATTTGAGTTTTCTTTTGTGTGTGTGTGAATTGGTTTTTCATACCTCTGTTCATTTTATTGTTATTATTATTATTATTATTATTATTACTATCTTTTTGACACCAATCAATTAGAACAGTTTCTATGTTATAAATAGTAATTTTGTCAGTTTCAAGTATTTTTACCAATTGGCCCAACATTTGAGCACTTACCCACTACCTGAAAGTTTGGTGGTTGGAACCAACCTAACTGCTCTGTGGGAGAAAGACCTGGCAATCTTCTATCATAAAGATTACAGCCAAGAAAACCCTAGGGGTGGTTCTACTCAGTCACATGGAGGCACTATGAGTTAGAAATCAACTTGATGGCACCTAACAACAACAAAAATGTTTGTCAACTGAATTTATCTGTCTTATCTATCTTGCTGTCTAGCTGTCTATCTTTGTGTGTGTGTGTGTATATAGCTCTGTTAGTGCTGTGGTTAAGGTACTGGGCTGCTAACGAAAAGGGAGAAAGATAAGGTAGTCTGCTTCCATAAAGATTTACAGCCTTGGAAACCCTATGCAGGTGCTATGAATTGTATGTGTGTGTGTGTGGTAGTGTATACTGCTTCAATAATAAAGTTATCAAAATAATAATTTAGAAGGTAACCCACCAAAAGCTAACCTATGAATAAATAAAATGTCAAACAATGTTCTAGGGACAATAATTTCAAATATACGATCCCTAAAAATGTGTGTGAATATATGCCTTTTTCTTTTTCACCACTTTCTCATTAGTATGTGATATTTATGTATTTTTAAAATAAATTTTAAACAAAAACTTATGTGATGGTTAATATTATGTGCTAACTAGGCTAGGTTATGATTCTCAGTTCATTTTGATCTGATGTGAGGAGTCAATCAGCTGAAAGGGGAGTTTTCTTGGGGATGTAGCCTGCCTCCAGAATATAAATGGATACCCTGGGAAAGTTTGTGACTTTTCTTGACCCTGCACTCCTCTCACAGCCTGACCTTTGGATCTTGGGACATAGCCTGCACACGTCTCTGGCCTGACACCTGACCTGTTGATTTTGGATTTGCTAGCATCCACAGCCCTGTGAGCCATCAGAGGTTAGTAGACCCATGAATTTGGGTCCTGCCAGCCTCCACAACTGTACCCTTTTCTTTAAGTAAATTTCTTTCTCTCACAGCCATCTAGTTGGATCAGACTCATAGCAACCCCTCCTTGGGTTTCCAAGGCAGTATCACTATGGAAGTAGATTGCCCAGTCTTCCTTCCAAGGAGTGGCTGGTGGGTTTAAACTGCCAGCCTTCTGGTTAGCAGTCAAACACCTTAAGCACTACGCCACCAGAGCTCCTAAATTTTTCTCTCTCTATGTCTATATATACTTCACTGGTTTTTCTCTTCTAGAGAACACAAACTAAGATACATATACTTCTCATATTATGGCTTCTTTCAGATTTTTATAGAGGGTACCATTAGGAAATACACATTTTCTAAAGCTTTAGTGAAATCTGCTGGAAGCATATAAGACTAGAATTAAGGTATTTATATCATTGTTATTAGTTACCATTGAGTCAATTTGAACTCAAGGCAACTAAGGGTGGTGACTTGCTGTTGACACTCATAGCAACCCCTCCTTGGGTTTCCGAGGCAGTACTCTATGGAAGTAGATTGCCCAATCTTTCTTTCAAGGACTGGCTGGTGAGTTTGAACCTCCAGCCTTCTGGTTAGCAGTCAAATGCCTTAGGTACTATGCCACCAGAGCTCCTTAAACAGGCATAGGGAGTAGGATTTACAATACATGACAAAATGGAGGGCAATGGCTAGAAAGGCCATGTTGAGCAATTCATTACACTGCAATTTCTGAGAGGTTTTTTCCCCCCCACCAAATTTTTGAAGAGATTAAGGAAGGAAGCATTCTAAAATATCTAGCACATACCACTCAACAGTATGTTAAATATATGTTTTCACACTTCCCTACCTCTTTCATTGACAAGAAAGAAAGTTTCCAGCTCTTAAGAACCATATAGCCAAATTATTGGACCATATTTTAATTTTAATCAAAGTTCAATAATCTTTAGCTTGATTTGTTTCACACAACCATACGCATTCTCATGGATGACAAGATAATAGAATGGAAAGATAGTGGGTTTATAGAGTATTTATTATCCAAAGAACTCAAAATACACGTAGGCTGAAAGCAACCATTCTCGACAATCCTCAAAATCAACACCCAAATCAATATGCCATTTCAAGGCTCCTCTAAAGTGAAAATTATTAAATGGAGTTCAGAAATTCCAAATTTATGACAACATCAACAATTGGTCACTAAATCTCAAACAGCAAACGGTCAGCTGGATATTTATTTCAGAGACACATGGGGTCCACAGTGTATTTAAAGCCACAGGGAAATCTTTCTTGTATCAAGTTTGTTTTGCAGAAGGCTTTTATTTCCACCCACTCTTAGGCTTTGGGGAGCAGGTCTTATTTTAAAAGCCAAGTCGGCAACTCAATAAAAGGCAAGATGTCAGCACTTCCTCATGCACTTGAAGAAGATTGAAGCCAGTAGGGAAACTCTCTCAAGGTTTCACTTTTCAGTTTGCTTTAGAAAATCCTTGAAAAGTTCAGATACTTGCTCAAGACTTATCTGAGGGACCTCTAGGGATTCCAAGATTTCTCTAGAAACTGTTTTCTGCAAGATGTTTAATATGTTCTACTTTCTCAACACAAATAACACCAACATGTTTTTTTTCTTCTTCCTTCTCAAACGAGCTTTGTCGCACTTTTCTTTGCAGATAGATTCTAGAAGTAAGAGAAAACATTTTAACAAAGCAAAACTGCAGACAGTGTGTGAATTTTTAAATAATTTAATTAATGTGTTTTGCAAAACAAGCTATCATTCAGAAAGAGAATGCTTATAATTTCATTTGGATTGCTACGGACTTGTTAAGAAGTTCAGGGCTTTTTATTAGATATACAGCACTATAACAACAACAACAGACATGAAAAAAGGAAGTAAGCAATAATATATTATGAAAAAAGTTTTTAACATACTCTATTTGTTTGTAGATATGGGCACATGCTTTAAAATAGAAGTATAATGATCCCGTGAAGAGATAGTTGGGCACAATAGATTGTAAATTCTGGTTCTCAGTTTATAATACCTCCTGGAATAAAAATCACCAAAACATTTTTACCTATCCAATTTCCGTTACCTGCCCAGACTAGAATGAATTAATTCACTTAGCTGTAGAAGTATAGAATATTGTGACTGAGATTAATCTAGAGTTATCATCTAGTTTGTATCTATTTAGCCTTCATTGCATAACAAAATACACCAGAATCTTATGGATAAAAGCAACAACCTTGGTTTAGTGCACAGTTGTGTGGGTTGGGTGAATGATTCTTCTGGTCCTAACTGATCTATGCTGGCTTGTCATAGGCATTTTTTGTCAGTTGATAGATAAGCTGGTAACTAGATGATCTAGGTTGTCCTCACTCACATATCCGATGGTAGAGAGGCTATTAGTCAAGATGACTCGGTTTTCTTCCATATGGCCTTTTATTTTCTCAAAAGTAAGCTCAGACTCATGCACTTTGCATTCTCAGAGAACACCAACAGAAAAAAAATACAAGATGAACAAGCACTTTTCAAGTGTTCACAAGCTGTGTTGTCTAGCCCAGAGTCAGTGTTTAGAGAAATTGCATGGGGGGAGATTGCAGAGAGGTCTGAATGAATCGGGGCTATTATTGTAATAATTGGAGCCCCTAGATGGTACAGTCAACATGCTTGGTTGCTAAATGAAACATTAGAGATTTGAATCTACCCAGAGGCAACTCTAAAGAAAGGCCTTGTGATCTACTTTTGAAAAATCAGCCATCAAAATCCCTATGGAGCATAGTTCTCTCCTGACACACATGGGAAGTCACACACGGGGGAGATAGAGTCAGTTTGACAGTAAATGGTTTATTGTAATAATCTACCACATGGTCCCCTTGCCTCATTTCACAGATAATAAAGTTAAGATCCCACATTCCTACACAATTTCCAAGATAAAAATCCATGACATCTTTCCCTGATTACTTGTCTCTACTTCCACTAGGAGCTCTGGTAGCATAGTGGCTAAAAGCACTTGACTGCTAACCAGAAGGCTGGTGGTTTAAACCCACCAGCCATTCCTCGGAAGGAAGGTTGGGCAATCCTACTTCTGTAGTGATACTGCCTCGGAAACCCAAGGAGGGGTCGCTATGAGTTGAGGCCAACTCGATGGCACATAACAACAACAACAACAACACTTCCACTATAGTCTGAGTTAGCCAACTCCTTTGTAACTACCAAAAAATATTTTGTGTTTCCTTTACACTGTGCTGGAGCAGAAACACATACTCTGTAAAAGTAAAATCAAAGAGATTGATTGAAAATCCAGAGAACAGTCCAAACTGTGACGTGTATAAAGGCACAAAGTGAAAATGGCTGCTCCGAAGAGTAACAAAAAAAGAAAGAGTCTGACTCTGTTAAAGCAGGAACTAAAGCTACATACAATATTATGACTGACGGAAAGGCAGTCAGGGGAGTTGGAGACAGGTTATCTTAAAGTAAAGGCTGAGTGGGAACTAGCGAGTAACATATATGTGGGATTACGTGATTGGTTAAGAGTACATACATGCAAGCAGGTGTGCTTTTCTCATGACTACAGGGTGATTACAAAGCAATTGCAGGACATGGTTTTATGGGAACATGTTATTAAGACTGCTTTCTCAAGTATGTCATTTTCTCAGGGTTTATTGTAAAGGAGATTTGTCAATAATTCTGTGTGTCAAGACCCTTCAGACATGGGCTGTCACATCCTGCATCTGCCTTACCACAGAGAAAAAATATTTCCCTAAGAGCATATGGTGAAGTCAGCCCAAAAGTTAACCACAAGGGAGAAAAATAGCATTAGAAGAGGCAACTTTAAATTCAACATGGATCCCAGACTCATGTCAAGACTTAAGGAGTTACAAAGTGACTCAGATTTTAGACTGTCATGTAATATCAATGTATATACATGCTTATCTTCCTTATTCGATTCTAAGGTCTTGGAGGAAAAGGAACTTAATTTTGCACACAATAACCATGCCATCAAGTGAATAAATGAATAGCTGAACAAATGGAGGATTAATTGGTAAAAATTTTCTCAGAGGGATTTCTGTTGGCTGGAAGTTCATGAGTATGGTATCATTACAAATTTTAGAGCTATAAATATTAAGTCAGAGCATTATCTTACTATCAAATATAGCATAACTTTCCTCAAATTCTTTTCTAAACAACTAGTGTCCTGTTACCTGCTAATAGATGGTTTTTGAAAATATGCATCTATATCCAAATCAGGCTTAAGGATAAAGCATTGAAAGACAGAGAAGATTATCTGCTCTCATGGATTGTGTTATAATGAGGTTGACAGATATTAAACTTTTTCAGAGAGTTATGAGTGTTTTATGTGTATATATATATATATATATATATATA
>NW_006922060.1:1690856-1691576 GCF_000298275.1 Orycteropus afer afer | reverse complement strand
CTTCCAAAATTCTTGTAAGGTTTTTTCTGTGTTTTCTTTGGTCTGTCTCTCAATCCTTTGAAGAAACCTAAAGATAATTCTTTTGAATTCCTTATAAGACAGTTCCAATGGTGCTTCTTCCTCAGGGATGTGTTCTGGGTCTGTATCCTGCTTCCTTGTTTCTAGCACTTTATCTTGCTTCTTTGTGTGGACTGTGATGCTCTGTTGTTTCTGAGGCATTGTGGCATTGTTTTTAGATCTCTGTTTACTGTTTGTGAAGAGCAGCCAAGGGTGATTCAGGCTCTTCTTGGTGGTTTTTTTATCATTGGTCTTTTGGTGGAGAAGGAAGTAGTGGCTTTTGCTCAGTAAGTGAAGTTACAGAAGGTGTGGGTGTAGTTGTGTCTTATGGTGACTGTTGTTGTCTCCCACTCTGTTAGATACAAATTACAATTGAATAACCATCAAAAACTAAAAGCCTATGGACAAAAAACACACCATGTAATCACACAGGAACAGTAATCATAAAAGAAAAAAGGGGAAAAAAAGAAGAAAAAACAAGAAGACCTTCAGACTAGGACCTGGAAAGGGGAAGATTAAGAATAACAATAAAAAGGAAAAAAGTATTAATAATATTTGTTGTTTTAAAACAGACAAATACAAGGAAACTAATCACCAGAAAAAAAGAAAGCTAAAAGGAAAAAAATAAAAATAAAAAAATAGAAAAAAAAAATCAGTGGAGGA
>NW_006922060.1:1685831-1690248 GCF_000298275.1 Orycteropus afer afer | reverse complement strand
GTTGGGGTTTAGTCCACTTCTATATCCTTCCCTTCAAGGCTCAGGGGTCCAGGATTATCTTCTGTGTCTGTTAATTGTTTTCCCTTTTCTTTGTTTAAGAGGGTTCTGCCTAGTCCTCCATTTTGCCAGCCACCAAGTGTTATGTATTTAATAAAACTTAGTAATATGATAAAAAATTAACTCACAGAGGTGCCTATGAAAAAGAAACTTAGAAAAAGTAGTGAGGAAATGTGAGTCTGAAGAAGTAATATATTTCCTGCAATCTGAAGGATAACTAGGAACTAGTCATGCAAAGATTTAGTGGGAGAGATTCAGAGGAAAATGTTGATAAAAGAAGGTGAGTGTGACTGGAACCAAGTGACAGAAGGGAAGAGATCAGGGAATAAGGTCACAAATGTAAGCATTTAGGGAAGTGGTTCTCAAAGTGTGGTTCCAGGGATAGCAGAATTAGTATCTCCTGGGAACTTAAAAATGCTAATATTCAGGCCCTTCCTAGACTTACCTGATCAGATACCCTAGGAATGAGGCCTGGTAATCTTTAATAAGCCCTCTACGTAAGTAAGGGAACTCTGGTGGTGTAATGCCTAGGGCATCTGACTGCTAAGCAGAAGGCTGGCGGTTCAAACCCACCAGCCACTCCTCAGAAGGAAGGTTGGGCAACCTACTTCTATAGTGATACTGCCTTGGAAACCCAAGGAGGGGTCGCTATGAGTCGGATCTGACTGGATGGCAGTGAGTTTGTTTTTTTTGGTTTTCTTGGTAAGTAATGCTCTTCTCAAATTTGAGAACTACTGAATGTAGAGTCATGAAGATCATGGAAAATATATTACTTTATCTAAGACATAGTGAAAATCTAAGGAATGAATTGGAGTGTGAAATGAAATCATTGTAGAGGGAAGTGAAAACATCTGATTTAGTTTTAATGTGATGGCTGTAGTGTGAATAGTAGGGACCTGGACTATAAACCTGACTATAAATGTGCAGACAAATGCCAATGCTGTTGTCATCATCCAAGTATGAGAATATACAGGTAGAAGTACAAATGAAGAATAGTGAAAAGATATGGAATATACTTTGGGGTTAAACATAATTAACTAGCCATTTAATGAAGTTTTAATAAGCTTATGTAACCATCACAATTTCTGCAACCCTCAAGTGCATTGTGAATCCCTAAAAGAGGAATGCCATAAGAAGCATTCCCATTTTTATTTGATAATGGGATCTTTCTCTTTCATGCCACTAGAAACTTATAGAAACTCTCCCAGGATTCTAGACTCCATGGTAATGACACACTTGGAAATCATTGCACTGTAAGAGTGAAAGAAATTAAATAGTTCATAATTAAGTCATGCTTATATACTTTACTTTATAAAGTAATGTAATTTTCAAATATATTCAGTAACTGGAATGAAGATGCTAAATAAGAGTTTCTTCTTCTAAAAGTCCCACTTCAATGAATAAGGAGCTCTGGTGGTGTAGTAGTAAAGGCATTTGGCTGCTAACCAAAAGATCAGTGGTTCAAACCCAATAGTCACTCCATGGAAGAAAGATGAGGCAGTCTGCTTCCGTAAAGATTTACAGCCTTCAAAACCCTATGGGAATCTCTATGAGATAGAGTGACATGATAGCAGTAAGTTTGGTTTGTTTTTGGTTTCAGTGAATAAGTAAGAATAATTTAACTTTTAAAGAACTTCTTCAAGAGTGCTAGCCTATTTTTAAGTCACTACTAGGGGTCGCTATGAGTCGGGGCCGACTCGATGGCACATAACAACAACAACAACAGTTATTCTACGTACAAGGGGTCATTTTAAAGCACATTAGAGCATTACAATCAGATTGAACAGAATTATATTTAGTTACATATTTATTTTTATATTTTATTTGGCAAATCCCTTTAAGAAAAGTTGAATTAGGATGTGACCCCAGATTCATCAAAATTATAATTTTTAATATAATAAAGTATAATTTTCAAAATTTTTATTATGTACATTTTTAATACATATTATAAAAATCAACAACAAAATATATTATATCTCTTCATTCTGGAAGCACAAAAAATATAATTCACAATTTTTTTAGTATTTAATTTAATGTGGTAGTTAAAGTTGTATGTCGACTTGGTTGGGGCTGGTTGATTGGCTGGACAGCTGGTGGTAGTTATTCCCCATGATGAGACTGGCAATCAACTCCATAGTGGGATCTACCATAAGCAGCTGAGTAGCTGCTTTAGGGATGTGGTCCTTTTCCCATATATAAGCAGCAGCTTTGGGAATGGTCTTTAGCTTATGGCACGCTTGAACCATGCATGTAGCCATGTCATTGTTCTGAAGTCTGCCATGTTCTGCCAACCTTGGGACTTTCAATGGATTTGAATTAATGTGGTTTGGTAGCATTGGAACTGTGCCTTTTTTACTTGTCAGCCTTGGGTTTGTCAGTCTCAGCAGCCAGCAGCTGAGGGAAGAAAAGCCTCCAGCTTCAGTGGGCTGGGATCAGGAGGCAGAGCTGAACCCCAAGGTTAAAAGGCTTTCATCCAGCCCCTAGAGCCTGGCACTTGGAACTCAGACTTAAAGCCTCCAAGCTGTAAGAGAATAAACTCCTATTTGTTAAAGCCATCCCATTTGTGGTATATTCTTGTCAGAGTGTTTACTAGGTAACCAAAACAGCATATATATCTCATTTTCCAAAATTTTCCAATAGGAGATTACAACATAAAATTTGGACTCAGGTCTAGTTTTCATCAAATAAACAAGGCACTGCCTGTGCTTGACCTCATGCCTCAGATTTACAATATGGAGGCAGTGGGCTAAATGCTTTCTTAGGTCTCCTTCATGACCAATGTGCGTGATATTTGTAGGAATGCACATATTTCTCATAAGCCCAATGATCCCTTACAAATGGGACCAACGGAAATTTAATATACAGTTGATCCTTGAACAACATAGATTTGAACTGCATGGGTTCACTTACCAGCATATTTTTTTCAAGATATGAATCTTGGAGAAATTAAACAGGTAATAGACACCACACAAAGGAATTAACAGAAGATGACTTGATGGAGATGAGTGTTTCTGAACCAGTGCCATAAGATGAGAAAGAAGGTGTCGAAGAAGCAGTGCCAGTAAACAAACTAACATTAGACAATCTGCAGAGGGGTTCCAATTATTCAGGACTACTTTTGACTTCTTTAACGACATAGGCCTTTCTATGATACAAGCACTGAAACTAAAGCAAATGGTGGAAGAAGGTTAGTGCCGTACAGAAATTTTTGTAGAGAAGGGAAAAAGTAAAACTCAGACGGAAATTGCAATGTAGTTCCATAAAGTTACACTGAGTGTGCCTGCCCCTCCTGCCTTCCCTTCCACCCCCTCCACCTCTTCTGCCTCTGACACCTCTGAAACAGCATGACTAACCCTTCTGCTTCCCCCTCCTCCTCAACCTCCTCAATGGGAGGACTATGAACATGACCTTTATAATGATCCACTTCCAGTTAATGAATAGTAAGTAATCATCATGCTGTTGTTGTTGTTGTTATGTGCCATCGAGTCGAACCTGACTCATCATACTATACAGTTAATAAACGTATCTGTTTTGTTTGAGTGTCTTCGTGTGAAAATCTAATAACTGTACTACAAGAACTGTGTTAATGACTATTTTTGTTATCAATGAGGCTTCTGGTCAACAATAAGCTAATAGTAGTTAACTTTTTTGGAGAGTCAAAAGTTATACACAGATTCTTGACTGTGTGGAATGTTGGTACCCCTAACATCCATGTTGTTCAAGTGTTAAAGGTAGTTAAGAAACTGACCTTGTAAACCCTCCATAAAATATTTTAATCTCTTCTATTTTCATTTACTTGTCCCAATGTTAGAAAATAAAATGTTCTTTTAAAGATTATAAACATCCACATAAACATGGATGATATATGAGTATATTTTTATATATATCATCCAGACACTGCCAGCTTTGTCCCCTCTGACAACCTTATATGGGTCCAGAGTCCCTTATGTTCAGTCACTGAAAACAGGTTTATGAGAAACCCAAGAAGCTTGAGTGTACCAGGCACTTTAGAGACTAAATAAATTATCTGTAATCATTTCAGAATCACCAACAATACTTATCTATTTTAAATAGAGCAATAATTAAATAGTTCCATAACCTTTGGAATATGTTGAACCATTTTCTTTTAACGCATTTTACCAAAATATAATTTATGTACAGTGAAATACACAAAACTAAGGTGACATGGCACATGCATTTTTTTAGGTGTTCCCTCCCCTCCCACCCCTGGCAACCAACAAAGGAAGTTTCCCTCCATATATAAACCTTTCCTTGACCCTCCACAGCAATGAACTACTACTATATTTGTCCTTCTGTGATTGACTTATTTCACTCAGCATAATGTCCTCCAAGTTCATCC
>NW_006922060.1:1670297-1685731 GCF_000298275.1 Orycteropus afer afer | reverse complement strand
TTTAGTGCTGCATAGTATTCCATTATGTGTATGTACCACAGTTTGGTCATCCACTCTTCTGCTGATGGGCACATAGACTGTTTCCATCTTTTTGCTATTGTAAATAGTGCTGCAATGAACATGAGTGTGCATATATCTGTTCCTATCCTGGCTCTCACCTCTCTAGGATATATACCTAGTAATGAGGTTGCTGGGTCAAATGGTATCTCCAAATCCAGCTTTCTAAGGAATTGCCATATTGCTTTCCACAGTGGTTGTGTCACTTCACAGTCCCACCAGCAGTGTATGAGAGTTCCAATTTCTCCACAGTCTTGCCAGCATTTGTTATTTTCTGTCCTATTGAACTTTGCTATTATTGCTGGAGTGAGATGATATCTCGTCATTGTTTTGATATGCATCTCTCTATAGCTAAAGATTGTGAGCAATTTCTCATATGTTTGTTGGCCGCCAACATATCATCTTTAGTGAAGTGTCTGTTCATGTCCTTTGCCAATTTTTGAATTGGATTGTTTGTCTTATTGGTGTTGAGGTGTTGACATTTTCTATAGACTTTTGAGATAAGTCCTTTGTCAGATATGTCATGTAGTTGTTATGTGCTGTCAAGTCAGACCTGACTCATAGCGACCCCTCCTTGGGTGTCCAAGGTGGTGTCACTATGGAAGTAGATTGCTCAACCTTCCTTCCTTCTGACTTGGATAGTTTAGGTATGTCTTGTGTTTCTAGAAGGTTGTCTGTCTCTTCCAGGTTCTCAAATCTGTTGGAGTACAATTCTCATAATATTCTGTCAGTATCTCTTTTTTATTTCAGTTGGTACTGTTGTGATGTCACACTTTTCATTTATTATTCTTGTGATTTGGATCTTCTCTTTCTTTTCTTTTGTTAGATTTGCCAATGGTTTGACAATTTTCTTAATTTTTTTGAAGAACCACCTTCTTGTTTTGTTGATTTTCTCTATTGTTTTTTGCTTGTTTGTTTTCTGTTCTATTTATTTCTGCTCTGATTTTTATTATTTCCTTGCTTCTACATACTGTAGGATTCATTTGTTCTTTTTCTAATTGTTGGAGTTGTTGAATCAGACTGTTGATTTTGTTTCTTTCCTCTTTTTTGATGTGTGCATTTATTGCTATAGCCTGACCTCTGAGTACTGCTTATGTTGTGTCTGATAAGTTTTGATAATATGTTTCTTCATTCTCATTTGTTTCTAGGAATTTTTTTTATTTCACTCTTTAGTTTTTCTATTATCCAGTAGTTTTTGAGCAGTGTATCGTTCAACTTCCATGTTTGATTTTTTTTCCTTTTATTTATCTTCCTATTATTAATTTTTAATTTTGTAGCATTGTGTTTCAAGAACATGCTTTGTAGTATTTTGATGTTTTTGAATTATTGAGGCTTGTTTTATATCCTATCACATGATCTACTCTGGAGAATGATCACTGTGCACTGGAGAAGAATGTGAATTGTGCTTTTGTTGGGTCAAGTGCTCTGTATATGCCTATGAGGTCAAGTTGGTTTCATTGTGTTGTTGAGTTCTACTGTATCTTTGTTGAGTTATTTTTTTCTGCTTGATCTGCCACTCCTTGAAAGTGGTGTGTTGAAGTCTCCCCCTACTATTGTAGCATTGTCTATATTCCCTTTCAATTCAACTAATATTTGCTTCATGTATTTTGAAGGACCTCTGGTAGCACAGTGGCTAAGGCACTTGACTGCTAACCAGAAGACTGGTGGTTCAAACCTACCAGCCACTCCTCAGAAGGAAGATTGGGCAATCTATTTCTGCAGTGATACTGCCTCTGCAACCCAAGGAGGGGTCACTATGAGTCGGGTCCGACTTGATGGCACACAATAACAACAATAACAACATCATGTATTTTGGAGCACTTTCATTGAATGCATAGATATTTATTATAGTAATGTCTTCTTGGTCAATTGACACTTTCAGCATCATATAGTGATCTTCTTTGTCTCTTAGACTGTTTTTTACCTTAAAGGCTATTTTATCAGAAATTAATATTTCCACTCCTGCTGTTTTTTGGTTACTTTTGGCTTGGTATATATTTTTTTTCACCCCTTAACTTTTAATTAGTTTTTGTTTTTGTGTGAAAGGTGGGTCTCTTGTAGGCAGCATATTGATAGGTCTTCTTTTTCTTATCTCGTCTGCCACTCTCTTTCTCTTGACTGGTGCATTTAGTCCACTCACATTGAGTGTAATTACTGGTAGGTATGAAATAGTTCCTGTCATTCTATTGTCTTTTTTTTTTTTTTTTTCTCATGTTGTTGGAGTTTCCTTGGTCCATAAACTTTTCTGTGTTGAGTTCATTTTGTTGTCAAGTGTTTCCTCTTTTTCCTTCTTTATTGTTAGTTTTGTGCTTACTAAACCCATGTTTTCCTTCTTTCTGGGTTTTCTTAGGGGTATTGTTGATTTTCTCTATGTTTACCTTGGAATGAATTCTTGTCTCTATATTTTTAGAACAGTCTGTTCTTTAAGGACATTGTCCTATTTTCCTCTCCATTGGGAAGTTTTGTACCTAGAAGTTTTATTCCCTCTATGTGGCTAGTTGCTAGTGTCATGTGCAGATTGACTTTCTTGATTTTTAGGGTACAGCATTTTACTGGTTTATTTTGAGCATCTATTTCTGATTTGGTTTTAGTGTTGATGTCATGTGTCCTGATTCTGTTGTTCTCTGTTGTGGGTTCTCTATTGGAATGACTTCCTTAAGCATTTCTTATAGGATTGGTCTGGTTTTCACAAAATCCCTTAAATTCTGTTTGTCTGAGAATGTCTTGATTTCACCCTCATATTTGATGGACAATTTGACTGGATATAGGATTCTATAGGGAGGGAGCACTAGTGCCTGAGGACCTCAGGATGGCAGGATATGCAGGTAAAAAGGGGTGGGAGGCAAGGCTAGGCCCCAAGCCCCCTAAAGCCAGGAAATGAAGGGAGCAAGAGCATCCAGGGACCACAAAGTGGCAGGTTCCAGGTAGGAATTAGGTCAGAGGATGGTACAGAGGTTTCCAACAGCTAAGGGAGACAAACTTGTCTGTCAATTTGTCATCCTGTGTGGTTTGTATGTTGCTGTGAGGCTTGAGGCTGTGCCACAGGTGTTTCAGATGACAGCAGAGTTGCACATGGTGCACAGGTTTCAATGCAGGTTACAGACTAAGACAGACTAGGAAGAAGGAGGAGGCCATCCACTTCTCAAAAATTGGCCAGGGAAAACCTTACGAATAGCATAGAAACACTGTCTGATACATTACTGGGAAACTTTATGAATAGTTTAGAAACATTGTCTGACACAGTGCAGGAAGAAAAGCCCTTTGGGTTGGAGGGCCCTCAAAGTACAACTGGGAAAGAACTGCCTCATCAGAGTAGAACCAACCTTAATGATATGGAGAACGTAAGTCTTTCAGGACCTCCATGTGCTGATTTGGCATGCCTCAAATTGAGGAGAAACAACTACAAACATCCATTAATAACTGGAACATGGAATGTACGAATATGACTCGAGGAAAATTGGAAGTAGTCAAAAATGAAATGGAACGCATAAAGATTGATAGCCTAGGCATTAGTGAGCTGAAATGGATGGGTTTTGGAGACTTTGAATCAGACAACCATGTGGTCTACTATGCCAGGAATGACAAATTGAAGAGGAACAGCATGGCATTCATCATCGGAAAGGATGTTTCAATATCTGTCCTGAAGTACAATGCTGTCAGTGATAGGATAATATCCATACGTCTACAAGGAAGACCCATTAATACTACTAAAATTTATTCAAATTTACACACCAACCACCAAAGCCAATGATGAGAAAATTGAATATTTTTATCAACTTCTGCAGTCTGAAATTGACTGAACATGCAATGAAGATGTGTTGCTTATCACTAGTGATTGGAATACAAAAGTTAGAAACAAAGAAGAATCACCAGGAGTTGGAAAATTTGGCCTTGGTGACAGAAATAATGCTGGACATTGCATGATAGAATTTTTCAAAACCAACGACTTACTCATTGCAAATACCTGTTTTTCAACAACACAAATGGTGGCTATACACGTGGACTTCACCAGATGGAGTACACAGGAATCAGATTGACTACATCTGTGACCAGAGATCTTCAGCCAAATCTTCAATATTTGGCTCAATATCTTCAGCCAAAACCAGGCCAGGAACTGATTGTGGAACAGACCATCAACTGCTCATATACAAGTTCCACTTGAAATTAAAGACAATTAAAATAAATCCATGAGAGCCAAAATATGACCTTGACTACATCTCTCCTGAATTTAGAGACCACCTAAAGAATAGATTTGATGCATTGAACACCAATGACCAAAAATCAGAAAAATTGTGGGATGATATCAAGAGCAACATTCATGAAGAAAGCAAGAGGTCATTAAAAATACGAAAAAGGAATAAAAGACCAAAATGAATGTCAGAACAGACTCTGAAACTTGACTTTGAGTGGAGAGTAGCTAAAGCAAATGGAAGAAATGACGAGATAAAAGACCTGAACAGAAGATGTCAAAGAGAAGCTCAAGCAGACAAAACCAATTACTATAATGATAGTAATGAAATGTGTAAAGACCTGGAATTAGAAAAACAAAAGGGAAGAACACACTTGGCATTTCTCAAGCTGAAAGAACTGAGGAAAAAATTTAAGCCTCAGGTTACAATATTGAAAGATTCTATGGGCAAAATATTGAATGATACAGGAAGCCTCAGAAGAAGACAGAAGGAATACAGAGAGAGTCACTGTACCAAAAAGAACTGGTTGATCTTCATCCATTTCAGAAGGTGACATATGTTTAAGAACCAATGGTATTGAAGGAAGAAGTCAAAGCTGCACTGAAAGAATTGGTGAAGAACAATGCTCCAGGAATTGACAGAATACCCATGGAGATGTTTCAACGAACAGATGCCCCACTGAAACCACTCACTGGGTTTTGCCAGGATATTTGGAAGACAGCTACCTGGCCAAATGACTGGAAGAGATCTGTATTTGTATCCATTCCAAAGAAAGGTATCCCACAGAATGTGGAAATTACCAAACAATATCATTAATATAGCATGCAAGTAAAATCTTACTGAAAATAATTCAAAAATGGTTGCAGCAGTATATTGACAGAAAACTTCCAGAAATACAAGCTGGATTTAGAAGAGGATCTGGAATGAGGGAGATCATTGCTGATGCCAGATGGGTCTTGGCTCAAAGTGAAGAATACCAGAAAGATGTTTACTTCTGTTTTATCATCTATGCAAAAGCACTTGATTGTGTGGACCACAACAAATTGTGGATAACATTGAGAATAATGGGAATTCCAGAACAGTTAATTATACTCATGAGGAACTTGTACATAGACCAGGAGGCTGTTGTTCGAACAGAAAAAGGGAACACCACATGGTTTAAAATCAAGAAGGGAGTGCATCAGGATTGTATCCTTTCACCATACTTATTCAATCTGTATGCTGGGCAAATAATCCAAGAATCTGGACTATATGAAGAAGAATGTGGCATCCGTATTGGAGGAAGGCTCATTAACAACCTGTGATATGATGACGACACAACTTTGCTGAAAGTGAGAATGACTTGAAGTACTTACTGATGAAGATTGAAGAATACAGTCTGCAGTATGGATTACATCTCAATATAAAGAAAACAAAAATATTCACAACTGGACCTATAAGCAGCATCACAATAAATGGAGAAAAGATTGAAATTGTCAAAGACTTCACATTGCTTGGTTCTACAATTGACACTAATGGAAGCAGCAGTCAAGACGTCTGATGATATATACCACTGGGCAAATTGGCTTCAAAGGACCTCTTTCAAGTGCTGAAAAGCAAAGATGTCTTCTTAAGGACTGACGTGTGCCATACAAGCTATGGTATTTTCAATCTCCTCATATGCATGTGAGAGCTGGACAATGAATAAGGAAGACTGAATAAGAATTGATGCTTTTGAGCTGTGGTGTTGGAGAAGAATGGTGAAAGTACCGTAGACTGCTAAAAGAACTAACAGGTCTGTCCTGGAGGAAATGTAGCCAGAATGCTCCTTGGAGGTGAGAATGGCCAGACTTCATCTGTTCTTGTTACCTATTGCCAGTCTGACAAGAATATACCATAAATGGGATGGCCTTAACAAACAGGAGTTTATTCTCAGTTTGGAGGCTTTAAGTCCAAGTTCAAAGTGCCAGGCTCTAGGGGCTGGGTGAAAGTCCCTCAACCCTGGGGACCAGCTCTGCCTCCTGCTCACAGCCCACTGGAGCTAGAGGCATTTCTTCACTTTGACAGCTGCTACCTACTGAAGCTGACAAACTCAAAGTTGACAGCTAAAACAACAGTTCCGATGTTACCAAACCACACGGCAGCCATTAATTCAAGTCCATTGTAAGTTCCCAGGTCAGCAGAGCATGGCAGGCTGCTGAACGATGACACGGCTACATGTAGGTTTCAAGCATGCCATAAGCTAGAGACCATTTCCAAAGCTGCTGCTTATATACGGGAAGCAGACCACATACCCAAAGCAGCTACTCAGCTGCTTGTGGTAGATCCCAACATGGAGTTGATTGCCATTCTCATCATGGGGAATAACTACCACCAGCTTCCCAGCCACTCAACCAGGCCCAGCCAATTTGACACACAAACATAACCACCACAATGTCTCACCTACTTTGGTCACGTTATCAGAAGGGACCATTCCCTAGAGAAGGATGCCACGCTTGGTAAGGTGGAGGGTCGACGAAAGAGGGGAAGGCCCTCAACGAGATGGATTGACATGGTGGAAGTAGCGATGGGCTCAAGTGTAGCAAAATCATGGAGCTGGCTCTGGACCAGGAGGTGTTTCGTTCTGCTGTACAGAGGGTCGCTATGAGTCAGAGATGACTTGATGGCACCTAACAACAACAACAAGTTAGGATTCTTGGTTGCAAGTTCTTTTCTTTCAATGTTTTATATATGCTGTCTCATTGCCTTCTTGTCTGCATGGTTTCTGCTAATTAATCCTAACTTAGCCTAACTGTTTGAGCATTGTAAGTGATATTTCTTTTCTTTCAGGCTGCTCCCAAGATTATTTGTCTTTGGTTTTGGAGAGTTTGATAATGATATGTCTTGGTGATTTTCTCTCAGGATCTTTCCTGTGTGGGTTTTTTCATGCTTCTTGGACAACCGTATTTTTTTCCTTCATGGTATGGGGAAACTTTTCTGTTAGTAAGTCTTCCAAAATTTTCTCAGTGTTTTTTTTCACCTCTTCTTTTTCTGGAATTCCAAGGAGGGGTATGTTGTTTCTTTGCATGTTGTCCCATATAACCCTTAGGTTCTCTTCATTTCTCTTAAATCTTTTTTTCTGAGTTTTCTTCATATAGGCTGGTGTGAGGAGATTTATCTTCTAGTTGGGAGATGCATTCTTCAGCCAATTCTAGCTTATTCTTTTGTGCTTCCACTGCATTGTGTAATTCTGTAATTTTAGTATTCATCTGTTGGATTTCTAACTGCAGTTTTTGTATGTGTTCTGACTATTTATTAATATTGTTATTTTGTTCTTGAATGGTTTTCCTGAGTTATTCCAGGGTATTGTCTGTGTTCTCCTTCATTCTGTTTGAGGTTTCCTTAAGTTCTTGTAGAGTTCTATCAACATATCTTCTAAATTCCTTCTCAGATAACTCTACTGCTTCCTCTTCCTCCATGTTTAAGGGGACTTTTGTTTGGGATTTTATTTCTATTGTCTTATCCTGTTTCTTTTTTTTTGATTTGAGGTTACCTATTGTTTCCTAGCCACCAGCCACTCCTCGGAAGGAAGATGGGGCAATCTACTTCCATAGTGATACTGCCTCGGAAACCCAAAGAGGGGTCGCTATGAGTCGGGTCCGACTTGAGGGCAAAACAACAACAACAACAAATTGTTTCCTAGACATTTTGAAGTTGTTGTCTTTAACTGCTAGTTATGTATTGATATGTTTTATCTTGATTTTATGATTTAATAATTTTGAAGAGGTGGAGCTGATTTTTTTGTTGTTGTTGGTTTGTTTGGTTACTAATTCAGGTGTGCTGGGTTGCTCTGCAGTTTTCTTTGTGATGATGGAATCACTGTGTGGAATGTGGATACAGGTCTCTGTTCTTCGTGAAACAGGTTTAGGCTTGAAGGAGGCAGGTATTGTGGTGTCTTAATGTGGTTCTTCTATTGCATGAGGCAAGGGAGAGGCAGGGAAAGGAGGAAGAGAAGAGAAAAAAAAGCTCCAAGATGCCAAGAGCACATTCCCAGGGTTTTGGGTCAGCTGTTAATGATGACATTATACTGTCGCTCACAGGCCTGTATCTCAAATTCGGCAAAAAACCCCAATAGTTAAGGAGCTGCCACTTTCCGCCAGGTTCAGACAGCTGCATCCATCCGGTACTCTGGGCCCATCCATGCCAAAACACTGTCCTGGAAGAATTCACCTAGTGTCGCGAGTTCCTCCCAGGGCCTGCCCACCTGTGGTGTGCTTCTCTCTCTGCTCCCAATTCAGCGGCAACCCGAGCCAGAAGGGTCTCTGCTCCACTTCTTAGAAATGCCGCCCTTCAACTAGCACTGGTCCAAAAGTTACTGATAAAAGCCAGTGGTGTGTGTAGATTCCTGGAGTGGTTGCTGGTCCTCTGGTGGTCCTGCTCCACTGCCCAGAGAGCCCTTAGATGCTCTGTTTTTCTGGCTAGCGTGCTGTAGGGCAGATTTATTTATTTTATTCTTCCTAGCTGTTTACCCTGCCTCTCCCTCCTTTCCTCTCCTTCTCCACCAAAGCTAGCCTTCTCCAACTTAATGAGCTGCTCACAGCCCCAGAATCCCTGCTTCAAACTGCTGCACCTAGATCTTCAGGCATTCAGATGCTATAGGGAACAGACATGTGGGCTACAGGTAAGATGCCATCTTCCATCTCTCTCTGACTCAATTTCTTCATATGAAGTTGGTTAAAAAGCCTACCACACAGTGTCACTGTGAAGATAAAATGAGATTTGTTGTTGTTGTTACGTGCTGTCGAGTTGTACCTGACTCATAGCTACCCCTCGTTGGGTTGACAAGACAGTATCACTACAGGAGTAGATTGCCCCATCTTACTTCCAAGGAGTGGCTGGTGGGTTTGAACCACCAGCCTTCTGTTAGCAGTCAAGTACTTTAGCCACTATGCTACCAGAACTCCCAAAATGAGACTTTAAAAAAAAAAAAAATGTTGCATTGCAATATATTTCAGCTTATGGTGATGTGTTACGGAGTGAGAAATTCTCAGTAGAGCTTTCTTGGCTGTAATCTTTACAGAAACAAATCACCAGGCCTTTTCTTTTGTGGTGCTGATGGATGAGTTCAAACCTCAAAATTTGGATTAGTAGTTGATCCAGGAAACCCTTAAGATGAGAAAACACACATGAAATTCCTTCAAAATAATAAAGTGCTTTATGCCTGCAAGTGTTACTCTGTGGGCACTGTTTCCTTACGGTTGCTGGTATAATCTCCAATCATGGTCTTTCCATGTTCTCTTCTTTATATTTCAGCCTACAGTCTCCAATAGGAAGGCTCATTTTGAAACTGATAAGGATCTCATAGGTGTCCCATCTTTTCTATTATGTTCCTTTTGCCTGGTTTGGAGACATAAATGTAATTCACCAGTAACTAATCAACTGGAAATGCTCTTTGGCATTGCTTAGGAATTTTACAGTTTTTAGTCCCAAATCTCCATGAAACACTCTTAGTTAAGGCATCAGCATTTCCTGTGCTTCAATCTTACCTTTCACCACTGTAGGTAATTAAATATCTTCCATCTCTCAAAATGAAAACTGGGGAACTTTACTAGAAGGTTATGTTTGAAAGATAATGACCTTCATAGATGATAAGAGAAACCCATGATTTTGGCTTGATTTGTCTTCATTTTGAATTGGGGCAGATATAAAATTATAAAGGATTTCAAAGGATATTCATGAAATACAGGACTCCTTTGTTCTGGTTAGGCTTTCAGGGACATTTTGAAGAAATGAGGTTGTGAGTTGCCACTTTCTGACTTGGTAAACCTTGAAGTTTCACTTGTTGTGTAGCATCTACTGACTATAGAAGATCTGATGGTGACTGGCATTTTTGGGTCTATCATCTGGTAGAAATGCCTGAAGATTCTGATGAATGGCATTAACAGAGCAATACTCCATATGCTCCCAAACTGACTGGAATTTATCTTTTATTCCCAGAACTTAAATGACAGTAACTATAATTTAGAAGTGTCAAACTCATGAAGTACATGTTCTCATGAAAGTTCATTATGTAAAAAAGATATGTCCAGGTTTCCATTGGCAGAATGCCTGAGGCATAATCATTCTGCTTAGCTTGTATGAAGATATTCTTTTTAATCTGTGAACAACTTCAATATTCAGGTCTTTTCTGATAACTAAAGTTTTATTTTGTCAACAGTTTCATCTTCCATTCAGCAGATTTTCTTTTCTTTTTGTGAATTTTCTTTTGAAAATGTTGAGCTATTATCAAGATAGAGTAAACAGAACTCTTCTATGAAGAATGCCTGTTTCAAGCAGGCCCCTTGTCCTTCTGTCAGGACAATGGAACATACTCCATTAATTATCATTTCCCAGACTGAATGAGATGACCTTTGACAAGGCACACTTGTGGAAAAGCAATCAGCCCCAAGCTTCTACCTCTCTGTTTAGGGTATTTGACCCCAGAGAACACCACAGATACTAAAGGTATTTTACCCCTTTGCTTATATCCACACAATAATTTTAAAATAGATTAGAGAAAGATTTAATATTCCAGAGTGGATTGCTTTCCCAGCAGAGCTCTTAAAAGCACTTCAGATTGTTAACAATTATAATTGTATCTTCACTTCTGGATATCTACAGTAATAGCACTGTTACTACAGTGATATCCTTTTAGTTCAGATTGACGCTTGCACAAAAACATATGAGGTTAAACGGGGACTTTAAAAGGAGCACCATCAATTAGTGTGTTGAAATTAGCATAGAAAATATCAGGCATTTGTATAGTTAGAATGTTTTACCTTAACAGTGCAGAAAGATATAAGCTTCAATAGGAAATAGGGCCAATTATTCATAAATAATCGTATGACAATGTTATTAATTATAAAATGAACTAAAATTTTAGGACAATGATTCACATAAATAAAACATACTTAGTTTTTTTTTTTTTTATTTTGACTATTTGATTTACCTGAGATAGGTGGCTCAATTTTTCTTGACACAGATTATTAGGTACTAAAGACTTATGTGCTAAAAAACAAAATCATAGCAATTTGTGATTGTTGTTGTTAGCCTCTATCAAGGTGGCCCCCAACTCATGGCAACCCCATGAACAACTGTAAGAAATGCTGCCTAATCCTGCACCATCCTTTAATTGGTTGCAGTCAATTGTTGTTATCCCTAGGATTTTTGTTGGCTAATTTTCGGAAGGAGAGTGCTTTGTCTTTCTTCCCATGAAGATTCAGGTTTCCTTAATTCAAAATCTATACTTGATTTGGAGTAAATAATTAGGGATAGAAAACTCTAAGCTTACAATTAGTGTTACAATTCATGTTGCTTGGTTCTACAATCAATGCCAATGGAAGCAGCAGTCAGGACATTAGACGATGTGCAGCATTGGGAAAGTCAACCGCGAAGGAACTGTTTCAAGTGCTGAGGAGCAAGGATGTCTCCTTGAGGACTAAGGTGCGCCTGACACAAGCCATGATATTTCCAATCACCTCGTATGCATGTGAGAGCTGGAAAATGAATAAGGAAGATTGAAGAAGAGTTGATGCTTTTGAGTTGTGGTGCTGGCGAAGAATGCTGAGACTGCTAAAAGAACTAACAGATCTATCCTAGAGGAAGTGCACCCGAAATGCTCCTTGGAAGCGAGAATGGGCAGACTTCGTCTCACCTATTTTTGTCTTGTCAGAAGGGACCATTCCCTGGAGAAGGATGTCATGCTTGGTAGGGTGGAGGGTCGATGAAAGAGGGGGAGGCCTTCAACGAGATGGATTGACATGGTGGCTGTGATGATGGACTCAAGTATAGAAGGGATCATGGAGCTGGCATGGGATCTGGCAGTGTTTCATTCTGCTGTGCATGGGGTCACTATGAGTCGGAAATGACACGATGGCACCTAACAACAACAACAACAATTAGTGTACTCCCTTGACAATAATGATTTAGACTTTACAAGTAGCTGTCTACTGTTCTTTAACCACTCTCTTCCTCTGTGACACACACATGCACACACACACGCACACGCACACAGGTCCCTTTTATATTTACTGGTATTTCTACTGAAATCACTGCACCAATCTTGTTGATCTTAGTTGATTGGTATAGAAATGAGCGTATGACCAAACGTGTCATACATCTTCCCTAGAATTTTCCACTAGGGTTAGAGAGGCCATCTTTCTCTGGTAATAAAGCCTGAAATGTGAGCTTAATAATTCTCTTATTTACCACTCTCACTATCAGTTGCAAGAAAGAATTCTGACATATTTTAATGGTATGGTAGGGAAGCAGAGAAGAGAGACAGAGAATAAGACCCCTCCTAACATTCATGATAGAGACAAAATTGGTATCTTGACTTGCTTAAGGTTATAAAAGTCATCACAGTATTTTTCCAACAATTTCAAGTTGGCTTTCTGTTGACTACAATGTAAGGAGTCCTGGCTAAGTCAGTTTTTTTTCTTTCTTAAAGATGCTTATGCTTATCTTTATACATGTATATTGGAGAGAGAATTGACTCTGTTTTCTGGTGGATCTGAATTTAAATACTTGATCAATAATTGACTGGTGATGTGTCCTTGGGCAAGTTATTTGGTACCTTTGAATCTTATCTTTAATTAAAGAAAAAATAGGAATATTAGTACCTGGTTTACTATAAATAAAGATTAACCAGTTACCACAGATGGCACTTTAAGTAGTTGATCTCCTTCTTCTTTCTTATATAATTTTTTTTTTCCTAAAACAATTTAGAGCATAAAACAAAGCTAACAAAATAAAACAAAAAAAACATTTATGGTAAAGGACAAGTGCAAGTAATAATTTTATATCTATTTCTTGTTGACTTTAAAGGACAGAGAATTTTTTCTTATAAGTTGACAAGCATATATTAGTATGCTGTCAATGATAATAATATTGTTTACTTAAAATTAAATGTCACTGAGTGCAAGTTCCAATAAAAAAGGAGAATATCATATTTAGATAACAGAAGTCTATGTAATGATTTGCTAAATGAACCAGCAATAAACAATGGAAGAAAATGTCCCAGAAAAAATAAATATGCATACTATTTCAGAAATGGAAAATTCCAAGGTTATAGTGAGTGGTAATGGTTGAATTATTTTTCATAGTTCCAATTTTCAAGTTTGTGCAGCAATCTCTCAGATTAGCATTTTATACTAACAATGACTTGCAGAGTGACCTCCAGTATTTCTCTTAATCTTTCAGTGCCTCCCTGCCCTTTATTCACAGATCAGAGATAGAAATATTGGGCACCATCCTCTTGCATTGGTTAATTAATGGAGGAGTGGCTTCTTTGCCAGACAAGGCTGTGTTAAAGAGGGAGCAGCAGGCACCCAGTTTAGAAGCAATAATACATACATACATACATACATACATAAATCAAACTCACTGCCATAGAGTCATTTCTGACTCATAGTGACCACTCTTTGGGTTTCCAAGGCAATATCTATACAGAAGTAGATTGCTCAGTCTTCCTTCCAAATAGAGGTGAAATAATTAATTATGATAGGAAGCAGAATGTTAGAACTGGAAAAGAAAGCTTTGTTTGATTAAAAAAAAAATTAATTATTTTATTTATTTTTTTAAGATGATAAAAACCAAAGAACACCAACTTATTTATTTTTTTTTTTTATTGTGATTTGGGTGAAAATTTACAGAGCAAATACACTTTCCAATAGCAGTTCACATACATTTTGTCTCATGACATTGACCACAATTTACCATAATGCAACATCTCCCCTCCTACTTTCTTCCAGTAGTTACCTCTTCCCTGTGTGCATCCCTCCATGCACTCCTACCCCCTGAGCTGTCTCCCTGTGCATAAGGAGCCCTTCCTTCTCCCATGCTTGTTCTCTCCAAGCAGTGTATCTGCCTCAGGTAAATGTTAATCTCATATGCCTGTCAATTGTTTGGAAAGCCACAGGTGTGGGTTCAATTCCAGACCTGAAGGGCAGCTAGGGGCCATAGTATCAGTGGTTCCACCAGGCTCTATCAGACCAGCAAACCTGGTCCTCCCTTTATTTTTTCCAAATGATTTTGAGTTTTGTTCCATATTGTTCTCCCTCTTGATCCAGGATCTCCTATAGATCCTGTTCCAAGTAGTTGACAATAGTAGCTGGGTACCATCTAGTTCTTCTGGTCTCATAGTCATATAGGCTGCTGATCGGATGGTGTACCAGTCACTAGGAGTAATTGTTTCCATGAATTTTTGGTTTTCTTCATTTTTCTTTGCTCTGGATGAGAAGAGACCCATCATTGCATCTAGATGGCAGCTTGCAAGCTTTTAAGATCTTAGTTGCTACTCTCCAGAGTAGGAGGTGGAACAATGTTTTGTATAGTATGTTATGCCAATTGAGCTTGTTGCCCTCTGTGATTATGGTCCCAAGCCCACAGGTTCAACTACTCGGTCTCTGGGTAGCTGGCTGTGATCAAGCAGTGACTACAACCTAGGCCCTTATCAGCTCCACTATACACCTGGGAATTCAGATCACACACAAAAGGTTATCGGACCATTGTCTGCCAACCCTATACATGTTCTTGTGTACACTCCCACTTCATAGACATACCTAATATTTCATCCTGTCCACTATCTATCCACCCATATACCCATGTTTGCCTTCACTGACAAAACTGTACTATATGTGCAAAAGGGTTCATCTTTGTTGTCTGTACTTCCCATGTACATTTCTATGTCTTTCTCTTCCTCAATGCAACTATATTGATCACTCACATTTGATACATTGCCCTTCTCTTCACACAAATCAAAACTTATCTCTATCTATCTAACAGTATTCCCTCCCCTACCCTTTCACCCCTGGTAACCAACAAATAAAATGTCCTTCCATAGATAAACATTTCCTTGACTTTTACAATAACAGACTAATACAATATTTGTCCTTTTGTGATTGACTTATTTCACTCAGCACAATGTCCTCCAAGTTCATCCATGTTATGCAATGTTTTGCAGATTCTACATTATTCTTTAAGGTTGCATAGTATTCCATTGTGTGGATGTACCATATTTTTTTATATCCATTCCTCAGTTGATGGACACCTAGGTTGTTTCCATCTTTTGGCTATTGTAAACAGTGCTGCAATGAACATGGGTGTGCATATATCTGTTCTTGTCATGGCTCTCACTTCTTTAGGATATATATCTAGTAATGGAATAGCTGGGTAAAATGGTATTTCTAG
>NW_006922060.1:1647813-1667162 GCF_000298275.1 Orycteropus afer afer | reverse complement strand
ATGATGGGCTCAAGTATAGCAGGGATTGTGGGGCTGGCGCAGGATCGAGTAGTGTTTTGTTCTGCTGTGCATGGGGTCGCTAAGCGTCGGAAACGACTAGACGGCACTTAACAACAACAACCACAACCACCACCACTCGGGAATCTTCAAGCTGTCTGTGCTGTCAGGATTGCTCAGGATTGCTGCCAGACTGCAGGTCTGTATGTCTCCTTTTTTGGTATTTTCTTGCAAATTCTTCTGCTAGTTGGGGTTTAGTCCACTTCTATATCCTTCCCTTCAAGGCTCAGGTATCCAGGATTATCTTCTGTGTCTGTATTAATTGGTTTTCCTTTTCTTTGTTGAAAAGGGTCTGTGCATATTTTCTGCCGATTCCACCATCTTTATGATGTCTAAAACACTAACTTTTTGTTTTGTTTGCTTTAACTATCTTAAAAAAATAAATACAAAATAATTAATGAATTGTTATTATTATTTTCATGAAATGGAGCTTTGTTTTCCAATTCTAACATTCTGCTTCAGGGATCTCTTTTCCTGGAGAAAAAAGATATTATTAAACTGGTAACTACTATGAATTGAAATAATGACGATTACAGGTATATCAATTTACATAAGCACTTCACTTTACAGTGTGTGAATTCCTTTCTTATGTTTAAACTTGGCTGAGCCTCTAGAATCCCTGGTTATTAAGCAGGTCAGGAATTAAGGCCTCAGTTATCTCATAGGTTTGTACACTTTGCGCAATGTAATGGTCAGTGAGCACTGGAGCAGGTTCTTGATGCCAGACACACCGGATCTAGCCTAGTTCTGTTATCATCTCCCTATGCTACTTCCATCCCAGAGTCAGACAGGCCTAGCATCTGACTGCTAACCAGAAGGCTGATGGTTCAAACCCACCAGCCACTCCTTGGAAAGAAGGTTGGGCAATCTACTTCCATAGTGATATCACCTCGAAAACCCAAGGAGGGGTCGCTATGAGCCATGGCCGACTCGGTGGCATATAGCAACAACACCAACAACAATCCTTTTATTTGCATTCCCTCACCTTTGTATTCCCCTTCCTTTATTGCATTTTCCTCCACTTGGAAGCAGTATATTTTAAAAGTATTTTGTTGTTATCTGGTGCCATCTTGTTTTTGTTTGTTTGTTTAATGTGGTAAATATTTGGGCAACAGAACATTGGCCATTTCTACAATCTTCACGTGCACTGTTCAAGACATTAATTATGGTCATCAATTTTGGTAAGCCATCCCCATTGACCAATAGCAAATTTTGACTCATAGTGATCCTAAGTGACAGAGTAGAACTCCCCCATAGGGTTTTCTAGGCTGAAATCTTTATAGGGAAAGATTACCAGGTCTCTCCCTGGGAGCCATGGGTTCAAATCGCTAATCTTTCAATTAGTAACCAAGTGCTTAACCATTGCACCACCATAAAACTGCTGGTTTTACATAATCTCCAAGGGACAAAGACACTTAATCTTCTGTTCCATTTCTCTGTGAGAGAAGATGATATGCAGAGATGTTCCAAGATCATGCAGGGCACACCAAGGATACCATGAAAAGATCCCTGGATGCATGAAAACAGGACGGACCTCAGTGCCTTCCATTGTTTTAGAGTTTTAGTAACAATAACAACAACAATAAATTAGTTTCAAAGTAATAAATCAGGTTGAACATGTGCTCAAAGGTATCCACCTATCATCCATTCATCAAACCACTTATCTAATCAACACACTATGTTTTTCTGGAATCTGCAAAAACAAAGCTAAGAATCCCACTATCCTTACTATTGGCGTACAACTGTGTGGGTCATAACAAATTATGGATAACACTGTGAAGAATGGAAATTCCAGCACACTTAATTTAATTTATGAGGAGACTGTACATAGATTAAAAGGCAATCATTGGAACAGAACAATGGAATACTAAATGGTTTAAAAGCAGGAAAGATGTGTGTCAGAGTTGCATCCTTTCATCATACTTATTTAGTCTGTATGCTAAGCAAATAATTCAAGAAATTGGACTATATGAAGAAGAATGTAACATAAGGATTGACAGAAGACTCATTAACAACCTACAATATGCAGATGACACAACCTTGCTTGCTGAAAATGAAGAAAACTTGCAATACTTACTGTTGAAGATCAAAGACTATAGCCTTCAGTATGGATTACACTTCAAAATAAAGAAAACAAAAAATCCTCACTGGAACAATAAGCAATATAAATGATGAAAAGATTGAAGTTGTTAAGGATTTCATTTTATTTGGATCCACAATCAACACCCATGGAAGCAACAGTCAAGAAATTAAATGATTTATTGCATTGGGCAAATATGTTAAATGTTAAAGAGCAAAGCTGTTATTTTGAAGATTAAGGTGTGCCAGGCCTAAGCAATACCATTTTCAATTGCCTCATATGCATGTGAAAGTTGGACAGTGGATAATGAACACTGAAGAATAATTGATACCTTTAAATTATGATGTTGGCAAAGAATGTTGAATATATCATGAACTGCCAGAAGAACAAACAAATTTGTCTTGGAAGAATTACAGCTGGAATGCTTCTTATAAGTGAGCAGAGTGAGACTTGGTCTCTTGTACTTTGGCCATGTTATCTAGAGGGACAAGTCCCTGGAGATGGACATCATATTTTGTAAGGCAGAGGGTCAGTGATAGAGAGGAAAATCTGCAACAAATGGATTGGCACAGTGGCTGCAACAATGGGCTCAGCGATGATTGGGAGGATGGCACAGGACGGGGCAGTGTTTTGTTCTGTTGTACTTGGGGTTGCTACAAGTTGGAAGCTACCCAATAGCACACAACAACAACAACATCCCTATTGTTGTAGAACTTCCAGCACAGAATGTGAGAGACATTTTGGTGTATAGCCATTTACCACTGAGTTGACTCCAACTCATGTGATGTCATGTGGGTCAGAGTAGAACGTTGGTCCACAGGGTTCTCAATGACTGTTGTTTTGGCAGTAGATGACCGGTGCACCTCTGGGTGGACTCAAACCTCCAATCTTTTGTTTAGAAGTCGAGTGTGTTAACCATTTGCACTACTCAGAGATTTCCTTTGGTGGATACTATAGGAAAAATAATAAAGCTTGAGCCCCTATAGTAAGGTAGTAACCAGCTATGTGGGAGAAACTCAGAAGCATGTATAAATGTTGCTGTTGTTAGGTGCCATTGAGTTGGCTCTAACTCATAGTGACCCTAAGTACAACAGAATGAAACACTGCCCAGTCCTTTGTCAGTCTCACAATCCTTGCTATAACTTAACCTACTGTTGCAGCCACTGTGACAATCTATCTCGTTGAAGGCATTTCTCCTTTTTCACTGACTCTCCACTTTACCAGCATAATATCCTTCTCCAGGGAGTGGTCCCTTCTGACAACGTGACCACAGTACGTGATGTATAAATGTATAATGTATAAATAAATGTATATAATAAATGTATAAATGTAAGGACACAAAAGTTGCAAAAGCAGGATTTGATAATGAAGAACTTTGGCTCTGACACTATGTAGTTGTGTGGATTTAGATAAATTATTCTTCCTGAGATTTAGGAATATTTTGGAGGAGGTAAGATATTTTGAGCAACAAACAAATTAAATACTGTAAAAACCTCTAGCTCGTCCACTGTTTTAAACTTTACCAGTTTGCTCACTTTTCTTTGGTCTTTTCTGTTTACTTATAACTTCTTCTTCTTCTTCTTTTTTTTAAGTGTTTCAAAACAATAAAACATTTATTATCTCACACAGGTTTTGTGGGTCAGAAATCCAGGAGTGACTTAGCTGGATGTTTCTGGCACAGAATCTCTCATAAGGTTGCAATCAAAATGTTGACCACGACTGCAGTCATCTGAAGGTTGTTGTGTTGTTGTTGGTATGTGCTGTCGAGTCAGACCCGACTCATAGTCGACCCCTCCTTGGGTTTCTGAGGCAGTATCACTACGGAAGTAGATTGCCCCATCTTCCTTCCAAGGAGTGGCTGGTGGGTTTGAACCGCCAGCCTTCTGGTTAGCAGTCAAGTGCCTTAGCCACTATGCTACCAGAGCTCCCCATCTGAAGGTTAGCCTGGAGCCAAAGGATGTGCTTCCAAGGTGGCTCACTCACATTCCTTGCAAAGCACTTGAGGTAGAAGAAGACCTCATTTCTTCACGACCTGGACCTCTCCATATGGTGCTTGAGTGTCCTCACAAATGGCAGTTGTCTATCACCAGAGCAACTGACCCAAGAGATAAATTGACTTAGCTGCTGAAATCCCACACCATCATGTCTACAATATCCTACTGGTTACACAGGGCAAACCTGTTCAGATGGTAGGGAATTATACAAAGGCATAAATATCAGGAGACTGGGGTCACTGGAGGGCCATTTTGGTCATTGGCTGCCACACCAGGGAATAACAAATACTTCACCGTTTCTCTGATCACCCCACTCACTCACCCATTGCCCTTAAGTCAATTCCAACTTACATCAAATTCAAATCATATAGGGCAGAGATGAGGCTAAAGCATTTGGGCCTGGGCTAGATCAGGAAAGGCTTTGCATGTCAAATTAAGAAAATTGGCTTAATATGCTAAATCAGTGGTCCTTAAACTTCAGAGTGCATCAAAGGCCTGGAAGCTTGTCAAAATACAGATGTGGGCTCCATCTCCACAGTTTCTGACTAAGTAAGTCTAAGGTTAGGCCAATTAACTTCCATTTCTCCTAAGTTCCCAGGTAATACTGATGTTGCTGGTCTGAGGACTACATCTGATAACTACTAGTGTGGGTGATAAATCCCTGAGTGGTACAAACAGCTAATGCACTCAACTGGTAACTAAAAGGTTAGAAGACATTTGAGTTCACCCAGAGAGGTCTTTAAAGAAAGCCCTGCTTACCTACTTCTAAAAAATTAGCCATTGAAATATCTATGGAGTGCAGTTCTATTCTGAACCACATGAAGTGTTATCATGGGTCAGAATCAACTTGACAGTAGCTGTTTATTATTTTTACTATTGGTGGTGGTGGTGGTAAGGAAGTGTTTAAGCAAGTTGGTGAAATGGTCAGAGTTTTATTTTTGTATAACTTTCTGGAGATTACATGTTTTTTTTTTTTATGATAATTTCCTTCCAATGAACATTATCCAGCTTCTCTTTGTTTATTCAGATTTATATGATTGGTTGAAGGAAATGGCTACAGAAAAAAGAAAGAAAGAAAGAAAGAAAAGAGAAGAAAAAGAAAGAAAAAATTGTAAAGAAGGGGGAAGTGAAGAAATTCTATGGATAGGAGAGGTAAAGGGACTGAGTGAGGATGGAGGGCAAGTAAGTGTGTCACAGTGGGGCCCAAAGAGTGGTCTCTACACCAGCATCATTAGGATCACCTAGGAATCCGATGTTGATAGGTGCTCTTGATTCAGCTCTGACTTTTAGTGACCTTGTGTACAACAGAACAAAACATTGTCTACTTCTGGACCATCTTCACAATTTTTGCTATACTTGAGCCCACTGTGTCAACACACTTCTTTGAGGATCTTTCCCTTTTTCACTGAGCTCTACTTTACCAAACATGATATACTTCTCCAGAGAATTGTCCCTTCTGATAACATGACCGAAGTATGTGAGACAACGTCTGGCCATCCTCACTTCTAAGGAGGATTCAGGCTGTACTTCTTTAAAGACAGAATTTTTTTTTTTCATTCTTCTGGCAGCTCATGGTATTTTCAATATTCTTTACCAACAACACAATTCAAACGCATCAGTACTTCTTTGACCTTCCTTATTTGTCCAGCTCTCAGATGAGGTTATTGAAAATACCATGTCTTGGGTTAGGCATAACTTAGTCTTCAAAGTGAATCATTGCTCCTTAACACCTTAAAGAGATCATTTACAGCAGATTTGCCTGCCCAGGACAATATGGCGTCTGATTTCTTGACTGCTGCTTCCATGGGCATTGATTGTAGATCCAGAAAATGAAATCCCTGACAACTTCAATCTTTTCTCCATTTATTGTGATGTTGCTTAATGAAGTATAATCCATACATAAGACTGTAGTCTTTGATCTTCAACAGTAAATGCTTCAAGTCATCTTCATTTTCTTCAAGCAAGGTTGTATCATCTGCTTATCACATGCATAATGAGTCTTCTTCCAAACCTGATACTGCATTCTTCTTTGTATAGTCCAGTTTCTTGGATTATTTGTTCAGCATACAGATTGAATAAATATGATGAAAGGATAAAACCCTAATGCACACTGTTCCTGCTTCCAAAACATTCAGAATCCCCTTGTTCTGTTCAAAGACCTGCCTCTTGGTCTATGTACAGGTTCCACATGAGCATAGTTTTGTGTTCTGAAATTCCCATTGTTTCCAACCTTATCCATAATTTTTTATGATCCACAAATTCAAATGTCTTTGTACAGTCAATAAACACAGGTAAACATCTTTCTGGTATTCTTTGCTTTCAGCTGAGATCTATCTGACATTAACCCACGTTCCATGTCCTCTTCTGAATCCAACTTGAATCTGGCAGTTCTGTCAATATATTGCTGCAACCATTCTTGAATTATCTTCAGCAAAATTTTACTTGCAAATGATATTGTTTGATAATATGACTGTTTCATTTCCATTTTTACCAGCAATTTATGAAGGTTTCAGTTCCTCCATATCCACACTAAGATTTGTTATAATCTATTATTTTAAATTTATTTAATTTTTATTATTGCAGCTATTCTAGTGAGTATGAAGTGACATCTCATTGTGGTTTTGGTTAGCATTTCCCTAATGACTAATGATATGCATTAATTGGCCCTTTGTATATGTTAGTGAAATATCTATTCAAATACTTTGTTCATTATTTTAATTGAATTAGTTCTTTATATATTTTAGATTTATAAGTTTCTTATCAAATATGAGCTCTGGTAGCATAGAGCTTAAAGCATTAGGTTGCTAACCAAGAGGTTAGTGGTTTGAAACCACCAGACATTCTATGGGAGAAAAATGAGGCAATCTGCTTCTGTAAAAATTTACAGACTTGGAAACCCTATGGGCAGTTCTAATCTGTCTTTATAGGGTCACTATGAGTTGGAATTAACTTGATGGTAGTGGCTTTTGGTTTTATCAAATATTTGGCAAAAGAAACATTTCCTATTCTGCTGTCTTTTCCATTTCTTGATGGAATCCTTTGAAGCAAAAAAGTTTAAATTTTGATATAGTCGAATTTGTCTTTTGTTACTTGTGCTTTTGGTCTCATATCAAAGAAACCATTATTTAATTCAAGGTCATAAAGAGTTATACCTCTTTTCTTCTAACAGTTGTTAGTTTTAGCTCTATGGTCCATTTAGGGTTAATTTTTGTTTGTTATTTGAAATAGGGATCCAACTTTATTCTTTTCTTGTGGATACCCAGTTGTACCCACATCTGGAATTTAAAAAATGAAACATACTTTCAAAACTAAAATGTTATTCAATAAGATAATATTATATTAAACTATTAAAATACTTGATCTCTGGTAGCATAGTACCTAAGTCACTTGACTGCTAACCAGAAGGCTGGCGGTTCAAACCCACCAGTCAGTCCTCGGAAGGAAGATTGGGCAATCTACTTCCATAGTGATATGGCCTCGGAAACCCAAGGAGGGGTCGCTATGAGTCGGGTCCAACTTGATGGCACACAACAACAAAATACTTGAAAAATGTTCTTAAGATATTCACTGAAATAACCAGTATTTTCTTACTTTGCTTATCCTCTTTTACCAGGATGTATGTATGCATCACAAAAAAACATGAAAAAAAAAGTATATAGATCAGAAAGTTATTCATATATGTCACTGAGTAGAAGGGTTTAGGAGCTCTAGCAGCATAGTGTCTAAGGCACTTCACTGCTAACCAGAAGGCTGGCAGTTCAAACCCACTAGCCACTCCTTGGAAGGAAGGTTGGGCAATCTATTTCCATAGTGATATCGCATCGGAAACCCAAGCAGGGGTCGCTATGAGTTGGGTCCGACTCCATGGCACATAACAACAACCACAACAGAAGGGTTTAGAAATACTTACCCTATGTTTCTGTAATAAAATACATTACATAAATGATGTTGGGTAACTTCTATAACCTAGCACCTACAACTACCTAACCTAGAAATTGGTAACAGACATATTTTAAATTAAGTTTACATGAATAATCTGTGAAAGGAAACCTGTTAAATCCACTGGCTTTACTATTTCCAGATCATATTTATATTGTCCTTTTTGCTAATGAGAGACCAATTAAATTGATTTTACACAAAACCTGGGATATATGTATAAAATAAAACAAAAGCTAAACTTCATAAAATTGAAAATGAAAAATTACTTACCTTTCAAAGTCTTCTTCAGAACTACTATATTTTAAAAAGATAAATGATGCCAAGGTAAACAAGGAAAATACTGAATAAGATAATAGAAGTGAATTTTAAATTCCAGACTAAAGAAAAAGCTAAGAGCCAGTGGCATTGCAGGAATCAGTAAGAATTAGTCATCTATTTTAAAATTGTGTACAGTTATATGATCAAATATTAGATGACTATAAATGAATAATGAAATAAAAATAAATAGGAAATAAAGAGAATAGGAAATACATAGAAAATATTATCTTGAAAACTGTAAACCTTGACAGTGAGTTCAAAGAATATTCTTTTCCCATAATGTCTATGTTTTATATTGATACATCACATTTTTTTTCCCATGTATGTGAGCACATAGACATGCATGTACATGCATACACACACCATTTTACCCAACTTCACTTTGGTTTGGGTCATGACCACAACCCAAAAATTTTCATCTTCCAATTTAGTGAGAATGTAGGGCATTCTTCAAAAGTAAATAGTTTTTCCTGGTAGCAAGTAGACCAAGTAGACTGGAGCTGGAGAGAGAACATTTAGTAGCTATGTTCAGAAAACATACAGGCTGGCCTATGAAAGAAAGATGAGGTCCCTTCTCCAGGGCATTAGAAAATTCAGCACCAATGGATGAAGCACCAACAGAATTTGGTTTGTAATAAAGAAGGACTGTTTGATAAGCATAATTAAAATTGGATGGTATGGCCAGGTTCCTTTGCCTGGATGCCTTTGTTTTTGCAAATGCTTACTATCTACTGGGCTAGGGAGTCTAAAAAGGGATGAAGTGACAGATGGAAAGTTGAAATAGAGTGGTGCTTTGAAAACTGTGGGTCAGACCACATTTGTAGGACGTGAAATCAAATTAGTGATCTTGACTAGTATTTTTTATTTTTAAGAATGTGTTAAATTTATTTTTAATCAAGTAGTCATTCATGCTTATTGTAGAAAATATGCAAATTCAAGTAAATCAAAAGAAAAATAATTCACAAGGATAATCATCTTAGTGTTTTTAAATTTTCTTCCATACCTATTTCTCAATAGATATTTATTTATTTATTTATTTATATTTATATTTATTAATATCTACACAAGTATTACACACACATATTTCAATGAAGATCAGAGACTGCAGCCTTATGGCTGTGTGGAGTGCATTTCAATATAAACAGAACAAAAATTCTCATAACTGGACCAGTAAGCAACATCATGATAAATTTATCAAGGCCACACAGTATCTGAGCTGAAATTTCAACCCACTTTGAACCATTGGCTGTAATGATAAGGAACATCATGGTCTACACAGGCAATCACTGGGGTTACCAATGAGATTGTTCCTAAGCGTGTCTTTAGATTCAGTCTGCAGGTTAGAACAGGTGCATACAATTCTGACTTAGCCTTACTTTAGTGCAGGAAAATGTTCCATGCACTTTCCATGTTTCAAGAGCTGCACATGCAGCAAGTAGTGATTGTGATGAATAATTTGTGTAGGGGTTGATTCAATCACTTCATAGTGAGAGCGAATTTTCAAAACATCAAAGGGCAAGTCTGAGTTGTCCCTAAGTAGGATGTTTGTAACCAGGAGACTTACTGTACTTCACTGCTTTCCTAGAGCAAGGTATTTATAAAAATTATGTACAGATTAGTTATCATGGATCACAAACTATATTCAACTCATTTTCAATACTTTGGCACCCTGTATAAATCTTGTGGCACCTTGTGGCACCTACTGTGTAGACCTTGTGTGCTGAAATTTCCACCACCTGGAAATAAAAATATTTTGCTTCTAGGTAGCTATGAAGGAGCTCTGGTGGTTCAGTGGTTAAAGCATTCAGCTACTAACCAAAAGGTGGATGGTTTGACCCTATCAGCCACTCAACAAGAGAAAGATGAAGAAGTCTGCTTCCATAAAGATTTACAACTTTGGAAACCCTATGAGGCAGTTCTGCTCTGTCTTACAGGGTTGTAATGAGTTGGAATCAATTGGATGGCAGTAGGTTAACTAGCTATAGGTTCTGCAATAACTCAGTGCATTTTTATGGGTCTTTCTATTTAAAAAAATTTTAAATTCTAATACAGTAGAATTCAACTCAAATGCCTTAGGGACTACACTACCAGAGCTCCCCTTTTTGGTATATAGTTGTGGAAGTTTGACAAATGTAAACAAACTTGTAACAGCCACCACAATCAAGGTTTAAAACAGTCTGTTCTAAACAATATGTTTAGAATAGCATGTTCCACATGCTCCTTTGTAGCCATTGCTTCTCTCTGTGAATTGGAGAATGTCATCTAAAGGGCCTTATACAAAGTCATCCTATTGGTAATCCTTTGTGTCTGGTTCCTTTCACTTAGCATTTGAGAAACTCTATGCTATCTTACATATCAGTAGTTTTTTGCATTTTATTGCAAAGTAATATTCCATTATATAGATATGCCACAATTTATCCATTCCCCAGTTGAGAGACATTTGGGTAGTTTTGCATTTTTTTAAGGAATAAAACCAAACCAAAAAGAACCAATCTCACTGCTGTGGAGTCAATCTTGACTCATAGCGACCCCTCTTTGCATTTCTGAGGCAGTATCTCTACAGAAGTAGGTTGCCCAGTCTCTTTCAGAGGAGTGGCTGGTGGGTTTGAACCTCAGCCTTCTGGTTAGCAGTCAAGTGCCTTAGGCAATATGCCACCAGAGCTCCCCTTTTATGAATAAAGCCACTATAAACTATATATGATAACCACCATAAATATGGAGATTGTGGAGTCAATGGTAAGTTTATGTTTAGCTTTTTAAAAAATCGATCAACTGTTATCCAATGTAGTTGTTCCATTTTGCTTTTCTACCAGCAGTATATGAGAATTCTCTTCATTCTGTATTGTCACTACCACAAGCTTGTATGCATGTGTGTTTTGTTTGGTTTTGGTTTTTACTAATACTAATAGCTATACTAGGAGCTCTGGTAGCATAGTGGCTAAAGCACTTGACTGCTAACCAGAAGGCTGGCGGTTCAAACCCACCAGCCACTCCTCAGAAGGAAGGTTGGGCAATCCTACTTCTGTAGTGATACTGCCTCGGAAACCCAAGGAGGGGTCGCTATGAGTCAGGGCGGACTCGACGGCACATAACCACAACAACAACAATAGCTATACTAATAGTGATGCTTCATTCTAGTTTTAATTTGATTTTCCCTAATGATTAATGATGTTGAACATCTTTTTATGCTTTTCTTTGTCATCCATATAACTGCTTGAGTGAAGTATTTGCTCACAAGTTTTGTCCTTTTTTTTTTTTTTGTAATTGAGTTTTTGTTTTATTATTATTGGGTTTTGAGATATTAAAGATGTCTTCACTAACACATCTTTTTATGTCTTTTTTAAAGTTTTATGCTCTTCTTCCTCAGATCTTCAACATTTTAACAATCAGATTTTAAAGAATTATACAGTTTTTTTCTATTTTGAATAACATTTTTGGGTTCATTTGAAAAATCATATTTTCAAATACATTATTAATGGAGTTCAAGAAGGCACTGATTTGTTTTTTACTTTTAATTTTGAAAAATTGCAAAAATATTATAGCAACATTCCATAAACTTTTACCTAACTTCTAATGATAGCATCCTGCCTATTCATGGTACAGTGATCAAAACTAGGAAAGGTGCATTGGTGCCAACTAAAGACTTTTTTTGGATTTAGTCAGTTTTTAAGGCCCTTTTTTTCTGTTCCAGGATCCCATGTTGTATTTAGTTGCCTCTTCCAATCTTTGATATTTTCTCATTCTCTCATTTTTATCCATAACTTCGACACTTTTGAAAAGTACTGGGTAGTTAGTTATTTTGTAGATTGTGTTTCAATTACAGTTTGCCAGATGTTTTCTTACGACTAGGTTAAGATTTTGCCACAAAATTGTTGCACCCTTCTCAGTTTATCATTTTAGGCTGCATGATGCAATTATATTTATTATTATTATTATTATCATGTCAATTATTATTACTGATGATGCTACCCCATCACTTAGATAAGGTCTGTTTCTTTACTGTAAATTTACTCTTTTCATCTTTGTGATTAATAAATATCTTGCATTATTTATGAATAAATATCTTTGAATTTATTAAATCCAAATTTATTGTACTACTTCATTATTTTCTGAATCTATACTAGCTCATATGTCTTAACAAGTGTGACTTCTTTAGCAGGAACAATATTTAAATTTGAAGCTGTCAGGAGATCCAGGATGTAGGTCTCTAGAAATGTCATTGAAGTGGCTCCAAATAAGAGGAAATTAATCAATTCTATTACTTGTCAAAACTGGGAGAAATACAATATTCCAATTTACTGCAACAGCAGTATGAGCTTGGGAGAAATAGCAAACTGTGTTTGAATCCATTTGCCACATATTTCACAAGAAACCGAATATTTTTGATCTTCAATTTTCTCGTCATTGACATAGTTTTGAAATATATACCCATGAGGGTAGTTGTAAGGATTAAGTCAGCTCCTGTAGATTAAACTGCCTGGCATGGATGAACTACTCTATTAATAGCTGCATCATCACCATCATCATGAGCATCACTGTCAATATTATTATTATTAAGATTCATTACATCCTCCCATGTATGTGCTTCTGTCTCTTGTCTGGAAATCCTGTTTTCTTCTTTGTCAAACAGGTTTAACAGATCTAGTGCAGCTCCACTCAGAGACCCTTGCAAGCATTTTGCTAAGACCTGAATTTCGTATCTGTGATGCTGGCGATGATTCAATAAAGGACAAGAACCCACTTCACTCACAAATGTTTTATAACACAGTATCAGAAAAGACAATTTCCTCCCCCCAACAGTTTTATTATTATAGCTTTCATCTCAACAGGCAGAATAAATACAACCTTCATAAGAAGTCCTCCATATAGGCCAGCAAGCATAACACCAACTTCTGACACAGGAAACACTGGTATTATGAATGTAATATTGTTATGTTTGTTTTGTGCTTTGGAAAAAGAACTAGAATACGAAATATAAATTCAATTTCTGCAGCATAGAAATGTTAGTCACCTGTTAACTATATTAATATGGAACAATTCCTCTTTCTATTCTCCAGATCTTGTCTCCCCCCCCCCCACACACACACACCATCATACAGAGATTCAGGTTATGGATTAGGTGTGCACAGTGTTCTTTACATTTGTGTACATGCAGCTCCTAACAATAACACAACAGCTCCAGGGTGAAATTACAAAACAAGCTACCAAAAAACCAAACTCATTGCCATCAAATGGATTTTGACTCATAGCAATCCCCCCTTGGGTTTCCAATGCTGTAAATCTCTCTGAAGGCAGACGGCCTCTTTTTATTTCCTGGAACAGCTGGTAGGTTTGAGCTACTGCCTTCTGGTTCTCAGCCAAATGCCTTTACCAAAACACCACCAGAGCTGTTCACAAAACACACTAGGGGGTATGTATTAAGATATTCACATACAATATTCAAGGAAAGTTCCTATTTTTGAAATCTTAAAGTAAACTTTACATTAAAGAAAATTCAAATAATTCCTTACTCCAGGCTAGGTTGCTTACATCCTTAATTCTGTTTTTTGGGATACAATTCTAGAATTAAAATAGATGATTTCAAGGATATGCACTATTGAAACAGATACAACATATTGGCTACATGTTTAATCATTGAACCTTGGATTGTGTCTATCTGGGTTCAAATTCTGCCTTCTCTAGTTACCAATGGTGTGACTTGGACAAATTATTGAGTTTCTCTGTGCTCTATTTATTCAACAGATGGTTATTAAGCCTTGACTAGAGGCTGGACACTATTCTAAGCACTAGGTAATACAGAATTTAACAAAAGATAGAAAAATAATGTGCTCAAATAATGCTTACATATTATTGGGAGAGATCAACAAACAAACCAACAAAATGTATGACAGATGTAGAAGATTAAAGTAGAGAAAGGAGAAGGATATTTTTAAAGGAGAAGATGGCTGTTTTAAATAGTAGTGACAAGGAAAACCTTACCATGAAGGTGACAAAGGATTTGAAGGGAGAAATTCCTGCTAAAATTGGAGGGGAATGTATCCAGGGACATTCAGGGAAGTTCAACGGTGTTGAGGTGAACAAAATCTTTCAATGATCTTTCACACAACAAGAAGCTATGTGAGTGAGAGGTAGGATCAAGTAGATGATGAAGGGGGATTCTGGAAAAGAGCACAAACCCTATAAATATCGTGAAGACTTTAGCTTTTACACTGATTAGGGTGGGAAGGTTTTAGAGGAATTTGAGTTCATGATTGATGGAATGTGATTTAGATTTGAAAAGCATCATTTTGATAAATATATGGAGAATAGAATGCAAACAAAAGGAAATGGATAAATTTGAATAAGACATGATGATTGGAAGTTGTGAGAAGAGGTTGAAATCATTGCAAGACCAACGACTTATTCATTGCAAATAGCTTTTTTTTTTCAACAACATTAATGGTGAGTATACATGTGGGGTTTTCCAGATGGAATAAAAAGGGATCTACTACATCTGTGGAAAAATACAATGAAAAAATTCAATATCATCAGTCAGAAAAGGCCAATGGCCAGCTGTGGAACAGACCATCAATTGCTCATATGCAAGTTTAAGTTGAAGCTAAACAAAATAAAAACAAGTCCATGAGAGCAAAAGGACAACCTTGTGTATATCCCACTTGAATTTAGAGACTGTCTCAAGAATATATTTGACATTAAGCAATAATACTGAAGAACAGATGAATTGTGAGATGCCATCAAGGACATTACACATGAAGAACACAAAAGGCCATTAAACGGCATGAAATAAAGAAAAAACAAATGGATGTCAAAAACTTGCTCTTGAATGTAGAACAGCTAAAGTGAATGGAAGGAATGATAAAGTAAAAGAGTTGAACAGAATATTTCAAGGTCAGCTAGAAAAGACAAAATAAAGTAATGAAATATGCAAAGTCCAGGAGTTAGAAAACCAAAAGGGATGACAAAAGGGAAGAATATGCTTGACATTTCTCAAGTTCAAAGAACTGAAGAAAAAATACAAGCCTCCAGTTATAACATTAAAGGATTCCATGAGCACAATATTGAATGACACAGGAAACATCAAAAGAAGATGGAAAGAATAAACGGAGGAACTGTACCAAAAAGAATTGGTCAACATTCAATCATTTCAGGAGGTAAAATATGATCAAGAGCCAATGGTATTGAAGGAGGAAGTTCAAACTGCATTGAAGGCATTGCTGGAAAGCAAGGCTTTGGGAATTAATAGACTACCAATTGAGATATTTCAACAAACAGATGTAATGCTAGAAGTCCCCACTTGTCTACACTAAGAAATTTCGAAGACAGCTACCTGGCCAACTGACAGGAAGAGTGCATTCCAAAGAAAGGTGATCCAACAGAATGTAGAAATTATCAATAAATATCATTAATATAACAACAAGTAATATTTTTGCTGAAGGTAATTCAAAAACAGTTGCCAGAAGTCCAAGTTGGATTCAGAAGACTTGGAATGAGGGATACCATTGCTGATGTCAGATGGATCTTGGCTGAAGCCAGAGAATACTAGAAAAATGTTTACCTGTGTTTTATTGCTATCCAAAGGCATTCTACTGTGTGCATCATAACAAATTACAGATAACATTGCAAGGAATGGGAATTGTGCTCATATGGAAGATTTGAAGCACTTACTGATGAAGATCAAAGATTACAGGCTTCAGTATGGATTACACCTCAACATAAAGGAAACAAAAATCCTCACAACTGGACTAATAAGGAAAATCATGATAAATGGAGAAAAGATTAAAGTTATCAAGGATTTATTTCATTTTACTTGGATTCACAATCAACACCCATGGAAGCAGAAGTTAGGAAATCAAAGGACATATTTCATTGGGAAATCTATTGTAAAATACCTTTTTAAAGTTTCAAAAGTAATGGTGTCACTTTGAGGAGTAAGGTACATCTGCCCCAAGCCATGGTATGTTCAATTGTCTTATGTGCATGTGGAAGCTGGACAATAAATAAGAAAGACTGACGAAAAATTGATGCCTTTGAATTATTGTGTTAGGAAATAATATTGAATAGACCATGGACTGCCAAAAGAATGAACAAATCTGTCTTGGAAGAAGAACAGCTAAAATGCTCTTAAAAAATGAAGATGTTGAGATTTCTTTCACCTATGTTGGACCAATTACCAGGAAAGACCAGTCCCTGGAGAATGACATCAGCACAACAGCATACTGCTGTTGAGTTGGACCCAACTCATAGCGACCCCTCCTTGGGTTTCCAAGGCAATATCACTACCGAAGTAGATTGCCCAACCTTCCTTCTGAGGAGTAATTGGTGGATTTGAACTGCCAGCCTTCTGGTTAGCAGTCAAATGCCTTAGGCACTATGTTACTAGAGCTCCCAAGAATGACATCATGATTGGTAAAATAGAGGGTTAGTGAAAAAGAGGAAGACCCTCAATGAGATGGATTGACACAGTGGCTGCAACGATGAGCTAAAACATGACAACAATTGTGAGGATGGACCAGCACCAGGCACTGCTTTGTTCTGTTGTGCATGAGGTCACTATTAGTCAGAATCGTCTCAATGACACCTAACAACAGCAACCAAACCCAACCCTATTGCCACTGAGTTGATTCCAATTCACAGCAATCCTACAGAACAGAGTAGAAGTGCCCCCATAGTGGTTTTTGCTGTGGTTGTAAACATGCATATCAGAACACATGCCAGTTTCTAAATATCAAATCAATGACAATATTTAGTTGTGGAAGTGTTCTCACCCTCCTTTTCTGATATATTTTGAAGATTAAGCAATAGAATACACATTAATTAAGCAAATGAAAATACACATTGATAGTGAAGAGTGAGAGAAAGTAATAAGAAAGGTTGATTCCAAGGATATTAAATTGAGCATCTGTAAGAACTGATGTCATTTTCTGAAATGATGAGTATAGCAGAGGAGCAGGCTCCATATTATACAAAAATCTAAATAGATTAGTTTCAATTATTACTTGAGATAATATCTTTTGCAATTGCATTTTTATTATTATTGTGGTATCTTTCTATATATTAATTGAAATTTTCCATTTATATTTTGTGTTTTCATAAATTTTGTACCTCAGGTTTTCATATCATTTGATCACTTTGGGTTTGCTGTTTTTTAATTTTTTTTATGAAATTGCAATTGTGTTATATTTTGAGGTTATTAACTCTCATTGCATTATAAAGGTTGATTTTGTTAAACTAGATTTTAACTTAGATATAGGCCTTATTGTGTATGTGTGTGTTTTAAGACAACAAACTTCCCTTTTAATGTAGTCAAATTGATTTGCCTAATAATTTCTTTATAAATTTTGCATTTGGTATCATATGTACATTATCCTTCAATCTTTGCACATATTTTAAATATTTTATATTATACTCTAAACAACCTTTGGATTTTGTAATTTTACTTAGTTTTATAAATTATGCTTATTGCTGCATTATCTTAATAATTACCATATTTAATGGTTTCAGGGTATACTAAAGATTCATGGACCACACTTTACTAGGTCATCCAAATATTGTTCTTATTATTGAAACTTTAGAGGTGTTCAATTTTGTTTTCATTGCTATAAATTATGCTACAGAGAATATCTTAATGTTTATTGAGCTTTTTTCCTGTTAAGTAATTCCCTCGAATAGAATTAACCAAATTAGATACATTAGTCAAAATACATTGCCCTATAAAATAGTCTATATGTTATTATGGTTTCTAAAATATATAAATAGTTCATTTTACGTGCTGTATGCCATTGCAAGAAATTTCAACAAAATAGTTGCTGCCTTGTCCTCTTGCCCTTTGCTATATCCTTGGGCAAGTCACATGTAATTAATCAATTGATTGATTCACTTACTAATTAATTTTCACTCTTTAATTTAGAACAATTTTATATTTTAAAAAAATTGCTGCAAGAATAGCTCAGAAATTTTCTGTATATTCCATACCCAATAGTATGTTTGAAAAAATTAAGTAAGTAATGTTGTTGTTATGTACCGTTGAGTAAGACATGACTCATAGAAACCTCTCCTTGGGTTTCTGAGGCAGTATCACTACAGAAGTAGATTGCCCCATCTTTCTTCCCAGGAGTAGCTGGTGACTTTGAACCGCCAGCCTTCTGATTAGCAGTCAAGTGCCTTAGGCACTATGCTACCAGAGCTCCCAACTAATGTTGGTATATTATTATTAACTAAAGTTCATATTTGTCTCAGATGCCCTTAGTTTTCAGCATCTGTCTTTTTTTAGTGGTCCAGGTTCCCATTCAAGGCATGACATTATTTAGTCATCATAACTCCTCTAGACTATCACAGTTTCTCACACTTTACTTACTTTTGAAACCTTGACAGTTTTCAGGAATATTGGTAAAATACTTGGTAGAAAGTCCTCCAGTTTGGCTTTATTTAATACTTTTTGGCTGGATTGGAGTTATGGAGTTAAGGGAGGAATACCACAGACATAAAGTACCATTCTCATCACATCACTTCAAGGGAACAGGCTATCAATATGACTTATCATTCATGATGATAAACTTGACCACCTGTCATAGGTGATATTTTTTGGACGCTACTATAACGCTATCCTTTCTTTTCATACTATACTCTTTTTTTTTTTTTGTGATTTAGGTGAAGATTTACAAAGCAAATTCACTTTTCATACAGCAGTTCACATAAACTTTGTCTCATGTCATTGACCACAGTTTACCACAATGCAACAGCTCCCCTCCCACTTCCTCCCCATAGTTAGCTCTTCCCTGTGTCCATCCCTCCATGGACTACTGTCTCCTGAGCTGTCTCCCTGTGCATAAGCAGCCCTTCTTTCTCCCATGATTTTTCTCTCTAAGGAGTGTATCTACTTGAGGTAAATGTTCAACTCATATGCCTGTCTTTTGTTTGGCTGGAAGCCACAGGTGTGGGTTCAATTCCAGACCTGAAGGGCA
>NW_006922060.1:1622985-1646023 GCF_000298275.1 Orycteropus afer afer | reverse complement strand
AAGTCTTTGATCCATCTGGAGTTCGGTTTTGTGTATGGTGTGAGGTACAAATCTTGTTTCATTTTTCTGCAAATGGATCTCCAGTTTTGCCAGCACCATTTATTAAACAAACATTCTCATCCACATTTAATTGATTTTGGGCCTTTGTCAAAGATTGGCTGAGTATAGGTCGATGGATCTATTTCTGGGTTCATACTATACTCTTTAAAAGGAAGTCATTGTAAAATCCTAAGGAGTAGAAATTTATGCTCTACCTCCTTGAGGGTAGAATATCATTTCATTTTACACTTTGAGATGTATAGATTTAAGTCATATTATATAAATATATAAATACATATATATATACCCATATATATATAAATTTTTTGGTAGAGCTATTGTTTGGTAAAGCATTCTATACATGTCAATTAGCTCAAACTGATTGATAGTGATGTTCATATCATCTTTATCTTTACTGATTTTCCACCTGCTTGATCTATCAAGTATTGACAGAAGGATGTTGAAGTTTCCAGCTGCAAGAGTGAATTTGTCAATCTTTGCTTTCAGTTCTGTCTTGCTTCATGTGTTTTGAACACTCTACTGTGAGGTGCACACACATTTAGGATAGTTATGACTTCTTGGAGAACTGACCCCTTTATTGTTATGTAGTGTCCTCTTAATCTCTAATAATTTTTCATGCTCTGAAATCTGCTTTGTCAAAAATTAATGTAACTACTTCAACTTTCTTTTGATGTGTGTTAGCATCCTCTATTCTTTTATTTTTAACCTGAGTCTTATCTTTATATCAGATTTCTTGGGAATAGCATGTAGTTGGAGATATATATATATATATATATATATATATATATATATATATATATGCAGTCTGATAATCTGTTTTTTAACTTCTGTTTAGATCATTCAGATTTAAATGATTATTGACATATTTGTGTTAAAATCTACCATCATTTTAACTGTTTTCTATTTTACATTTGTTCTTTCTTTGTTTTCCTCCTCTTTTTTCAGCCTCTTTGGGTTTAATTGAGCATTTCATGATGTCATGTTTTTGCTTCAGTTGGCATATTGTATATACTTATTTTTCTGTTTTTAGTGATTTCCCTGGGCTTTAAAATATATCTTTAAAGTAGTCTAAGTCTAAATCCAACTTAAAATTAAATCAAATTCCATGTGTAGTGCTTGTACTTTATAATCAAATATTCCCAGTTCTTCTCTCCTTTGTGACATTGCTGGCATTCATTTAATTTAGTTGTATCACCCAATACATGTGACTATTATTTCTTTCAATGAACATTTATATTTTAGATCAAATAAGAGTGGAAAAATACAATACTTGATTTTTCTCTTTGTGTATTTCTTCTCCACCACGTTTCCTTTCTTTATATAAATCTAAGTTATCGATCTATATAATTTTTCTTCTTCCTGCAGAACTTCTTTTAACATTTCTTACAGGCCAAGTGTGCAGCAATGCATTTTTCTGCAGTTTGTATTCGTTTGAGAAAGCCTTTATTTCTTATTCACCTTGGAAGGATAAATTCACTGGATACAGAACTCTAGGCTAGTGTTGTTGTTGTTGTGTATGTGTGTTTAATGGTGTCAATATTTTAGTCTACTGTCTTTTTTTGGATGGTTTCTAAAGAGAAGGCCAGTATAATTCCTATACTTATACCTCTATAGGTAAAATGATTTTTTTCCACCATTCTGTCCACCCTTGGTCTCCTTCAAGATATCCTCTTTGCCTTTTGTTTTCTTCAGTTTGAGTAGGAAATACCTGGCTGTTGTTGTTATTATTATTATTCTGCTTGGTATTCTTCTGGATCTGTGGTTTGGTGCTGATCATTCATCATGAATTCTGTCGCTATTATTTTGAATATTTCTTCTACCTTATTCTCTCTTTCTTCTCCTTTGTTATTGCAATTACACGTATGATATTTCTTTTGATGTTGTCTCATGATTCTTTGAAGTTCTGTTATTATTGAGTCACTTATTTTTGTCTATGCATGTTAATTTGGGAAGTTTCTATTGATATATTTTCAAGTTCACTTATTCCTTCCTCAGTCATATCCAGTCAAATGAGTCCACCAAAGCATTCTCCATATTTATTAATGTGACTTTGACTTCTTGAATTTACTCTTGATTTTTTTCTTAGGGGTTTCCATTTCTCTGATGACATTATCCAGCTGGTCGTGCACATTTTTTAATTTTTTCATCAGAACTTTTATCATATTAATTATAGTTGTTTCTATCTGATAATTTCAATATCTGTGTCATATTTGAATCTGGTCTGAAACTTGCTTTGTGTTTTCTTTTGCTTGTTGGCATGCTTTGTAATTGTAAGTTTTTAGTTAAAAGACAGATGTGTTGTTTCAGATAATAGGCCCTGATACAAATAGTCTAAGTAGCCCCTTAGTGTGAGAATGAGTGTTAATATGGCCAAAACGTGGCCTGTGTTTAACTTTTGTTGTAGTTATGGGTACCAGATGCTTCAGATTCCTCTACTGTCCTTATTTGTGTCTTAGCTTTGACTTTGGGATGCTCTATCCTCTCATCCTCACAGGATATGTTTCTTGAAGCTCTTTCAGTTGTAATCTAATGTTATTATACTGGAGGCCTGCTGAGTGATAAGGCATAGAATAAGCAAGGGACATTCTATAATCTTGAGCTGAGTACCAGTCTTCAAGCTGATCTTAAGTCTCAAGTATGTGATTTCATTAAGTGTTTCTACTCTTTGTTCTGGGATGTAGGATTTTTTTCCCCCTCTGTTCACTCTCTTCCCTGAACTGCAGTATTACCAATGTATTTCCATGAAGCCCTGCCACCTGTTGACAATTTCCTCCTTTCCCCAGGAAGAGCCGGAAGCTGTATGAAGTGGGACAAAACTCTCTTCCTCTAGCAGCAATGAGGATTGCCTTTTCAAGGATTCTTTCCCCCTGGAGACTCAGCCTTTTCTAGGGAAAAGAGTCTGTAAGAGTTTCATGAGTCTTTCCCTTCCCTGCCAGTGTCACCAAGGTATTTTTCTCAGACTATTAGTATGAGGACCAAGTCTATTTCCTGAAGATAAAGCCGAGAAAATATGGGGATTTATATAATAACTGCTGCTCCAGGAGTTTCTCACTCTTGCTGCACTTAGCCTCTAGCATTTCATCAAAATAACCAGCTTAGTGTTCCAACCACATTGTTATTACCATGGTTTCTGCTCCAGAGAAGAAATTTCTAGGTTCTATATTTTTCTGGATTCTCCTATCTCTAGATTTTGGGGTGCAGCATTAGTTACCTGATGAGTACAAGAAGAGTTGATACATTTCTGCTTGCCTAGTTTTTTCCTGTTCTGGTGATGGGATTGCCAATGTTCAAGTTTTGTATATTAGAGCTAAAATGGAAAGCATCACATTTGTTTTTCATTCTTTCCCTTGAATATGAATCTTCCTCATGCTGCATTGCCCTCTTTCACCCCAGTTGAATTAATTCTTATATTTAAGTACAGTTCAAACATTACTACTTTCTCTGTTTTATTAGAACAATTTGAATATGTCTTTTTATAAGAATTTTCACATTTCGTGTGTGTTGAAATTCTGTCTTACATACTAGCTTGTAAACACACAAAACTCAGAGACATACACTGAAAGAAAATGTTTTAGCTTTTATTCCCAAGCCAGTAACTTTAGAGGCAATTAGTACATATTCTGGTAGATACCACACAGCCTTTTGACTAGCTGTCTATTCTGTCTGTAATAAAGTAGGTGGGCATGCTAATAGTGCCTTCTAGTACTTTGAGAGTAAAATCTTGGTCTGTATAGTTTTTTCAATTTTCTTTGACTATCCATGGTTTCTTGAATTAAAAATAAATGTATATTGAGCACAATTTACTAAGACTCTACATTAGATTTTTGAGATCTACAAATACAAAAATAGCTAAGGGGCACTCAAGCTGGTGAATTAGTAATTAAAAAAAAAAAATAATAATAAGTGAACAAAGAGCAGCCCCTGCCATTCAGAAGCAACCTGACAGGTAGGCAGTCTTATTCTCTTGTTAGACATAATTATCTTACAGAATATCAACCTCAGACAAGGTAATTCTGAGACCATAATACACTAAGGCAAAATAAAATCACTTAATAATTTTGTCTATGTTAAGGAAAGAAGCTCTTGTAGCATAGTGAATAAGGCACTTGACTGCTAACTAGAAGGCTGGTGGTTCATGCCTACCAGCCACTCCTCGGAAAGAAGGTTGGGCAAGCTACTTCCGTAGTGATACCACCTCAGGCACCCAAGGAGGGGTCTCTATGAATCAGGTCTGACTCAACAGCACATAACATCACAACAACAAGTTAAGGAAAAACAATGCCAATGTGCCACCAAAAATTACCAAATATCTCCTCAAAACAAATGACTGCTATTTCTTTATCAATTACAACCTTACCCTCACTCTAATTACCCCTCCCTATAGAAATAAGATTTATTGACCAACCAAAGTCTAAATAATATAAAGGTTCTTTATAATATTCTCTTACTGAAAAATCCTGTGAGTCCCCAAGATGTGTGTTCTCCTTCATTGCAAGGAGTAAGAAACCCAAGTTGTTCAGCTACAGGTATGTTCATGATGATTCTTGGATGGAAACACTTTTGTGAGCAATGCTGTTAAATAAAGAGATAGTCACAGGCAAAGAAGATGCAGGAATAGCAGGTAAGATAAGGGTAGAATGGAGTTATAGGCAGAGAAATGCATATATTTGTTGACTTGAAAATAACAGATATATTTACAAATAGTACCGTATAGTCTGTGGTGAGATAAGACTAGAGCAGAGCCTAGTATTCCATGATGAAGCATTTGCATTTTATTCTAAGTAAAAGAAAGTCAGAAAACTGTTGAAGAAAAGGCAAGGCCAAATTTTTTAAAGATCATGCCAATACTAGTGTACTACACCACTCAATACTAGTGTTCTGGTTACCTAGTGTACTACACCACTCAATACTAGTGTTCTGGTTACCTAGTGCTGCTCTGACAGGAATATACCACAAATGGGATGGCCTTAACAAACAGGAGTTTATTCTTACAATTTGGAGGCTTTAAGTCCAAGTTCAAAGTGCCAGGCTCTAGGGGCTGAGTGAAAGCCCCTCAACCTTGGAGTCAAGCTCTGCCTCCTGCTCCTGGCCCACTGGAGCTAGAGGCATTTCTTCACTCGACAGCTGTTGGCTGCTGGGGCTGAGAATCCCCAAGGTTGACAAGGAAAAAGGCACAGTCCCGATGTTACCAAACCACATGGCAGGCCATTAACTTAAGCCCATTGTAAGTTCCAAGGTTGGCAGAGCATAGCAGGCTGCTGAGCAACGACACGGCTACATGCAGGGTCAAAGCGTGCCATAGACTAGAGACCATTCCCAAGGTTTCTCCTTATATACAGGAAGCAGATCACATCCCAAAGGCAGCTACTCAGCTGCTTGTGGTAGATCCCACCATGGAGTTGATTGCCACTCTCATCATGGGGAATAACTACCACCAGCTGCCCAGCCACTCAACCAGGCCCAGCCAAGTTGACACACAAACATAACTACCACAATTAGTTACTTTCTCTCTGTATTATTTAGGCCACTTCAGGACTGAGTACCACGTATCAGTAGCCCTGATGGCTCAGTGATTAAGTTCTTGGCTGCCAACCAAAAAGTCAGGAGTTTGAAATCAACAGCTGTTCTGCAGGAGAAAGATGTGGCAGTTTTCTTTTATACAAAAACCCTATGGAGAAGTTCTACTCTGTCTGATAGGGTCACTATGAATTAGAATCAACTCAACAACCATAGGTTTAGTTTTGGTTTTTACAACATATCAAGCACAATGATAGCCTGGAAGCCATCATTGCAGCTATTATAGAAAGCAGTTGAGTTCAAACAGAAACTCATGCCTAGTCATCTTCATGGGCATGACATTGTGACCAACAGGAATTAAATGCAACAGTGTTGGTTGATTGTATGATCCTATTTCTTCTTCAAGAGAATGAAAATAGGATGATAATAATAATAATAATAATAATAAAATTTATGTACAACCTACAATGCTGAAATATTATGTCATTGGAGGTAGATGTGCTTTAGAACAGTAGATCCTGATTTAAACAAAGAAACCAAAATTCAAAAACTTAAGCGTGTGAGTTTTGATCACGTATATATTCTGATTGGAATAAAATAACTGAGCATGAATATTTTCTTAAACTCTTTTTAGGCTCTATCCTACATCTTCTCATTCTCTGCAAATAGCTTCATTAGTTCACCAGATTCCTTTTTTTTCCAATTTAGCATGGTGACTCTTCCTCATCTCATCCCTATTTTTCCAAAGATTAAGAACTCTCCATATGTCCATGGGCTTCACTGGGTGACTCATATATTTAAGCCCTGGACTACTAACCGAAAGGTTGTTGGTTCAAACCCACACATAGGCACGTTGGAAGACAGGCCTGGTGATCTGTGAAAGCTTACAGCCTTAAAAACTCTGTGGAGAAGTTCCACTTGGCATACATGGGGTTCCCAGGAGCCAATAACAACTGAGAACAACACGTGCCAATGGCTTCAATTTTTTTCCTTTCTTAGTATTCTGATGAATCATTTATTCCCCATGCCTTCTTTTCTCTTAAATTTTTGTTATGTTTGTATCTGAAAAGATAGAAAAAGCCAGAAAAGAGTGTTACTATTTCTAAGCAATTTTTGGCCAAGAGAAAGCCACAAGGGATAATCCTGGAAATCAGTGTAGTAATAAGTATCCCAATAGTTGCTAATAATTGTTGAATGACACTAACATAATCAGATGGTTTCAAATGCTTTGTATTAAATGTTTCAATATTTATAGCTATCAATACATTTTCTGAGAATTTTATTTTATTTTTATGTTTTAGTGCTAAGGAGCTCAGAATTTAGTTTCAATTCCTAATATCAAAAAATCAAATGTCATATGACAATCATATAAACTTTAAACAAAAGCACATTTCAGTTAAATTTTACTCTATGAAAAATCAATGAGTTGAAACACTAATATTAAAATACAGTACAAAGGACCATTATGTACAATTAAAGAATCATCTATAGGAAAGCCTTAAGTAGAAGTAGGAGAGAGAAACAGTAAGAAAGATAAAAGATTGGGCTTATTTAAGGGTAGGAGAATATTCCTTGAAAGAAACAGAAGTATTCTTCTGTCTACCTTCTATTTCAGGAGGAACTAGATTTGGAGACAAAAGATTGTTTTAAGCCTCAGATTTACTGCTAAGAACTGGGAGACCACAAGCAAATTATTTAACATCTCTGTGACTGAGTTTACTCATCTGGAAAATAGGGTAATAATAGTAACTACTTTACAGAATTGTTACCACATTTTCAATTAGAAAATATGCGTGGCAATTACCCAGTTGATTGAAAAGGGCTAACTAAATGATACTGTTCCTCCTGATATTGGTGCAATTAAGTAGATATTGTTAAGAAAATTTATAAAGACATGCAGGCTTAGAGGTTGGAAAATATCCCTAGTAAATGAAGTTCAATTTAGTACTAAAGAAGATCTTCTGAAAAGTCTCTATTTCTAGTACTGATTTAAGAAAATAATTTCTTAAAAGCATTACATTTAAAAACATGGTCAGTTATGAATATTTTTGAAAACTAGCAAGTGGGATTATATGTGTGTGTATATGTATGATTCCATGATAAAAAAAAAAAATCATTAAAGTTGAAGCATTAAAAATGTTATTTTAAAACTAATATGGAAAGAGAGTAAATTTTAATATGGAAAGCTCACTGTAAATGCAGGGACCACACTTGGAGATGTCTGGGCTCCAACACTTTTTAGCTGAGTCACTAATTCTTCTTCAATCTCTAAGATAATATGGGTCACTTTTTTGAAAATTTGATAAAATTTGAGTCCAGATTTCAAAATAATGGAATAGAAAAAGTATACTGGATATGTTGAATAATATAAAATTAAAGATCAATAAAATCTTTACAGTATGAAAACGAGTGATGCAAAACAAGGTGTATTTTAGGAAAAATTAAAATCTTAAAAGTATGTTCTGGAAATTTTAAAAAATGAAATGAAACTTACTTAGCATTTGATTTACAGTCAATAAAGAAAAGAAACTTTTACGAAGTTGAAGAAAGAAAATAATGATGAGAAGAAAAGTGAATTAAAAAATAATTCAACACATTCACAGACTAGGAAAAAATCATATAATCACACAGTCAGATGCAAGAAAATTCAATGCAATTCAACTTTTTTAAATTTAAATATCTTAAACTAAGAAAAAGTAAAAGTTATTGGCAAGATAACATTATTCGAATATTCCATGTATTTTTAATGAAAAATAAGAAAAATAAAATGATAATTGCTGTATCTATGGTCCAAATTGTCCTTGGGGTCCTAGCAATAAGGAAAGACAAGAAAAATTATTTTGACAAAAATACTGTTAATTTAAAGAATAGTATCATTACTATATAATATCTATAGATAAACTATTAAAATTATAGCTCATTTTATTAAGGCTTTTGAGTATCAAATATGCATATATCTAAATATCTACAAAAATTAGTTAAAAATAGAAATGAAAGAGAATATATACCTATAAATATATATAAAAATAAGAATACATTTTTCAAAAGATATGCAAGAATTTTATAGTGAAATAACTAAAATATTTAAGGTTGTAGAATATCACTTAATAAATGAAAAGATGTGTCCTGTTTATGTATAAAGAGACTCAGTGTCATAGGATACTAATTGAATGCATGTTAACTGACGAATCATTATTTTATTCACATTCCCACAGCAATTACTTATGAAACTAGACTAGACAGGCTTTGGAGGTAATTCCTTAGGTATCAAGTCTGTAACTGTCTCTCTTTTCACTGGAGGATGTCTTTGGTAAAGAAAGACCAGGTTAAACCTCTTTATAACTTTTCTAATAAAAAAACCTCCTGAAAATAAACAAAAGTAACAGTATTCCTTAGTAGGGAGATATGATCTACATAATTCTGTTTTAAGGATATATATGTTTATCTTGAATTTATTTTGGTTAAGTGACCTGTAATTTATGGCTGTGTGGATACATGACTCTATGCAAACTATGCAAGTAGCTGAGTAGAACAGGCAAATGTTTCATGACCATGCACCTTGCTCAGAGATGCACAGGTTAATTTGGGCCCACAGAGAGTCCAGATGCTCAAAGAACAGATCTGAGTATCTCTACTGGAGGTCCAAGACTTTTCTCTGCTTCACCTGATTCATACCTCTGGAATTATTAGTAAAGTCTAAAACTGGGTAAGGTTTCTGATTGATGAGAGTCTGATAAGACAATCTGATCCATTGTTTTATCTCAAATTCAAAAATTAATATGGAAGAGTCAAGGGGGGTTATTTTTAGAAGAAATCAAAGTATTGAGTGGTTATGCCAGATATTAAACTCATTTAAAATCCATTGTAATATAATTGGTTAATATTAAATGGAAAATACAAATAGAACCAGAAATGATAACTTACTGTTTTAAAATCAGTAACTCATGTTCATGAAAAGTATTACTCAGAGAGTAAAAGATAAATATCAGATTGGGAGAAAATATTTGCAGCACAGAATAGTTTTATTGTATATTGTCTGGTCAGCAGGAAAGTTCATCACTTCATATGATGTCCCCTTTCATATTTCAAAAGGATATTGTCTATCAATAACATTCAGAGATTTGATGAATAAATTCATTTTTAGTCAATAACATATTGATGGCATACTTTTTTGTTTTGTACATGTATAAAATCTTTACCTCTTTTTTATTTTCCAGGATATTGGTGAGCTATTAAATTTATTAATGATATTAAAAATATGCCAAATGGATTTTTAAAACCTTGCATAATTTTTAGTTAAAATATTTATGAATAATTATACACAATTAAGAGATCTGGTGGCATAGTGACTAAGGCATTTGACTGCTAACCAGAAGGCTGGTGGGTTTGATTCAAACCCACCAGTCGTTCCTGGGAAGGAACCTTGGGTGATCTACTTCCGTAGTGATACTGCCTCGAAAACCCAAAGAGGGGTCACTGAGTTGGATTCTACTCCATGGCAGTGAGTTTGGTTTGTTTTTGATTTTATACACAATTACAAAAAAAATTCACTGCTGTGAGTTGGAATTTTTAGACTTTCATTTGTCACAAGCAGTGCATGTCTGTGTATTCTTTAAGTATACAGTAGTTGGTTTAATGCTTCTATGATATGCCACATTTAGATGGTTTCCATGGAGACAATTTCCGCTTAAGCTTAGGTGAGAATGTAAGTTAATTTTAAATCAAGTAAGTGAAGGAACGGAAATTGAATATAATGAACAGTAAACCATATCTGTTGAGGTAATTGGTTTTAAACCCCCAAGTTAGTTAACATTTTTCAACCATATTTTCTTTTGTTTCCTGCATCTTCTATGTCTATTTCCTCCACTACTTCTTCACTTCACTATCCCTTTTTTGTCTTCTACCTCACCTCAATTCCTTTTCCGTCATCTCTTCAGCTTCACCCCCAACTTCTCTTTCTAACTTTTAAAATAAAATATTTAAAGTAGATAATACTAAATAACTGAAAAGTTAATTTAGTTTTCTATTCTTAGTATACTCTTGTCTTGATTATTATGTTGTCTGTAGCATTTTACAATAACTGAAAATACAGATTTTTGGGATTATTTCCTGTAGAATGGGGGTTGCTTCTCTCTTACCTCAACCTAGAAAGAGAGGCTTCTGGAGATCTACCTGTAGAATGTTATGTGTGCCTTTGAGTTGATGGGTGTGATGGCTAATGTTATAGGTTAACTCGGCTGGCCATGATTCTCAGTGGGTTGACAGATGCTGGAGTGTTTGCTCTTCCATAATGAAATATAGTGTATTTTAATGTAATCAATATCTGTGATGAATTCTGATGTTGTCAGGCAGTTAGTTGAAAGGGGTATTTCCCTTGAGGTGTGGAATCCCCAAAATATAAATATAAATGAATATAAATGGATGTTCTGGCAAAGCTTGCTCTCACTCATCCTTGTGCTCTTCTAGTCTCCTGACCTCTGGTTTCTGGGACATAAGCCAGAAAATGTGCCCAACCTGCCACCTGACTTATGGATTTGGGACTTGCCAACCATCACAGCTGGTTGAGCAATTTCCTTGAAGTAAATCTTTCTCTCCATCACCCTCTCTCTCACTGGCTTTGCTCCTCTAGAGAACCAGACAAATGAGTCAGATTCACACACAAGTAATGGGAAGGGTAGCAGGCTGGTGGCAACATTCACTGACAGCAGAGGGGTGATCTGCTGTCAGAGAAAATGTTCAGTTGTATAAAGGTTGGAGGTGGAGAGGTAAAGACTGGATAAAAGAAAAAGGAGAGTAAGACTTCATGGGAACCTCAAAAGAGAGAGAGTCTGTGTGGAGGTCAAAGTCAGGATTAAAGGGTGAGCCTTGGGTGGACAATAAAATAATTTCTATGTTAGAGAATCCCAAGGCTGGGGATTTCCCAAGAATTCATAGTATCACCCCATGGGCAACAGCTAGACTTGAGACATTTGCTACAAGAAGATGCAAGTGACACATTGCAAAGGAGGACAGTTAATTATGATATTTTGTGTTCTTTTATCCCTTCTCCCTTTTCAGTTCAACAGTAAAGGGATCAAGAACTGAAGCTGACTTGGAAGTTAGAGTGTAGGGAAAACAATGAAAAAGTCAAATTTGTTCCCTGTTCCCTCAACAGGAACTTCCCACCTTCAGTGGGTCTGAGCTCCCTGAAAGCTTTAATTTTCAATTATTTCAAAGGATTAAATATATAAATAACTAAATTGAAACTCTTCATATAGATAGAAGGGACCAATGCCTCCCTCTTTGTTTTATTTTATTTTATTTTATATTTTTCAAACTAAGAGTAAATAGAGTGGCCTATGTTTTGGTCAAATAATTCTCTCAGGAACAAATAAATCCCAAAGGTAAAGTCAGAAAGAACCAAGGGATCTGACTAAGATTGAAGCTAGAACAGTTTCTAGTTATCCTATTCTTTCAGCTTACCAAGTCCACTAAATAAATGTTCTACTTGAAACCATCCAGATTTTAGCCATATCTAGCAACGTTTTAGACCATTTTAGAAGACAAAGGTTCACTTAACCCCTAAATTTGAAATGCCAGTGATTGACTATCATTTTATATCATCATCTCTTAATATTTAATTATGGTAAAAGTTTTTTAACATTTCAGATGGTGAAGTATCAAGAGCTGCTAAGAGGGTAATTATCCTAATGTATTAGTTCCAAAAATATGAGCTTCCAGATAGTATTTCTTCCAAGTGTTAATTTACTAACACATTAGACATATCACAAAATCAATAACCCAGCATTTTACTGTTATACTACCAAAATGAAAATCAATATTGCAAAAATCTCGAATAAAACAAAATGGTCACATTTCTTGACCAATCTTTCCAAGTTGTTTGCACTGCAAAAGAATCATTGCTTTTCCTGAAAAAACAGCAAGTCTTTCAGAAACTATCCAATGAATGGGGACACACATTCGTTTTCTGAAATATATCTAGTGTATAAAGCAAAGTTTAGTTTAGCAGAACACCAAATAATTTGCTAAACTACAGTTAGTGTATTACTGTGGTGTTTATAAAGTCCCCATTGACATGAAAAATCAATTTATTTTAGATAAGGAAGAAAATAAACTGTGAACTTATTATGCACTAAACGTGCAACTGGTATAGGCATTTTCCTATGTGTCCTTCCTTAATAATTTGATCATTCCAGAACAAATCTCTAAGGGAAGTTATTATTATTCTCCTTTGACAATTGAAGAATAATTGGTTGCAAAAAAATTACATCTCATAGTCTTGCTATCACAATAGCTCTGAAGATGTAGCTCTTTAACTTCTTAAAATCTTTTCACTGGCTTTGGAAACACTGCTCTCTCCTGGTAATTTTACCTCTCAGGGTCTTCCTTTTCATTTTTCAGATTCCTGTCAGCTGTGTCATTGAAAGCTTTCCTTAAGAGATTGGAAACAAGAGAAAAACTCTACTAAGATGGCTGCTATGGTTATTGTACAGCAGGTCCTAACCAGTGCAATATGGCAAGAAAAAAATATCAATTGCATAATAATTGAGAAGGAATATGTATTTGTAATCTTTTGATGACATGACTGTGAACATAGAAAAGTACAAAAACTCAACAAATGATTAGAATTAATAACTGAATATGGCAACATAACTACATAAAACATAAGAAAATTAATTATAATGCTACCAGCAACAAAGAAATAGGGAATACATTGCAGGAAAAAGTACCATTACTATAATAGTTGTTGTTGTTAGGTGCCATTGATTTGGTTCTGACTTGTAATGACCTTATGTACAACAAAAGGAAACACTCCACAGTCCTGTGCCAGCCTCACAATCCTTGCTATATCTGAGCCCATCGTTGCAGCCACTGTGTCAATCCATCTCATTGAAAGTCTTCCCCTCTTCTGCTGACCTTTCACTTTATCAAGCATAATATTCTTCTTCAGGGAATGGTCCCTTCTGACAACATGACTAAAGTAGATGAGACAAAAGCTGTCCATTTTTGCTTCCAAGGAGCACTCTGGGTGTACTTCTTTCCGAGCAGATTTGACCTTTCTTCTAGCTGTCCAAGGTACTTTCAGTATTCTTTGCCAGCACCACAACTCAAAAGCACAAGTCGCCAGCACCACAACTCAACTTTTGTTCAGTCTTCCATATCCATTGTCCAGCTTTTACATGCTTATGAGGCAGTTGAAAATACCATAACTTGGGTTAGGTGCACCTAAGTCTTCAAAGAGACATGTTTGCTCTTCAGCACTTTAAAGAAGTCTTTTGCAGCAGATTTGCCCAGTGAAATACGTTTGATTTCTTGATTGCTGCATCCATGGGTGTTGGTTGTGGAAGCAAGTAATACAAAATCTTTGACAGCTTCAATCTTTTCACAATTTATTGTGATGCTGTTTATTGGTCCAGTTGTGAGGATTTTTGTTTTCTTTATGTTGAGGTATAATCCATACTGCAGACTATAGTCTTTAATCTGAAATCCATAATGTGGACTTTTGTCTTTAATCTTTATCAGTAAGTGCTTCTAGCCATCTTTACTTTCAGCAAGTAAGGTTGTGTCATCTTCATATTACAGGTTTTTACTGAGTCTTCCTCCAATCCTGTTGTTTCATTCTTCTTCATGTAGTCTATCTTCTCAGATTATTTGCTCACCATACAGATTGAATAAGTATGGTGAAAACATACAACTCTGGCACACACCCTTCCTGATTTTAAACCATGCAGTATCACCTTTTTCTGTTCAAATGACAGGCAGCCTCCTGATATGTGTACAGTTTCCTCATGAGCACAATTAAGTGTTCTGGAATTCCCATTCTCCACAATGTTATCCATAATTTATATGATCCACACAGCTGAATGACTCTGTATAGTCAACAAAACACACGTAAACATCTTTCTGGTATTCTTTGCTTTCAACTGAGATCCATTTGACATTTTCAATATTAGTTGTTCCACAATCTCTTCAGAATCTAGCTTGTATTTTTGGAAGTTCCCTGTCAATGTACTGCTGCAACCATTTTTGAATTATCATCAGTAAAATTTTACTTGCATAGAATATTAATGATATTGTTCAATAATTTCCACATTCTGTGGGATCACCTTTCTTTGGAATGGGTACAAATTTGGATTTCTTCCAAATCTAGTTGGCCAGGTAGCTATCTTCCAAATCTCTTGGCATAACCATGTGAGTGCCTTTAGTGAGACATCCTGTTTGTTGAAACATCTCAATGGGTATTCGGTCAATTCCTGTACCCTTGTTTTTTGCCACTTCCTTCAGTTCAGCTTCAACTTCTTCCTTCAATCCCATTGGTTCTTGATCATATGCCAACTCTTGAAATGAGTGAAGATTGACCACTTCTTTTTGGTATAGTGACTGTGTATTCCTTCTATCTTCTTTTGATGTTTCCTGCATCATTCAATATATTGCCTATAGAAACTTTCAATATTGTAACTCGAGGCTTCGATATTTTTCTTCAATTCTTTCAGCTTGAGAAATATTGAGTGTGGTCTTCCCTTTTGGCTTTCTAACTCCAGGTCTTTGCACATTTCATTATAACAATTGCCTTTGTCTTCTCAAGCTGCTCTTTGAATTTTTTGTTCAGCACTTTTATTTTGTCATTTCTCCCATTCACTTTAGCTACTCTCCATTCAAGGGCAAGTTTCAGAGTCTCTTCTGACTTTATTTTGGTCTTTTCTTCCTTTTCTGTCTTTTTAATGACCTCTTGGATTCTTCATGGATGATGTTCTTGATGTCATCCCACAATTCCTCTGGACTTTGGTCATTGGTGTTCAATGCATCATATCTGTTCTTTAAATGGTCTCTAAATTCAGGAGAGATATAATCAAAGTCATATTTTGGCTCTTGTGGAGTTTTTTTAAACTGTCTTCAACTTCAGCTTGAACTTGCATATGACCAGTTGATGGTCTGTTCCACAGTCAGCTCCTGGCCTTGTTCTGGCTAAAGATGTTGAAATTCTCCATCGCCTCTTGCCACAGATGTAGTCAATCTGATTCCTCTGTATTCAATCAGGGGATGTCCATGTGTGTAGCTGTCATTTATGTTGTTGGAAAAAAAAGGTATTTCTAATGAATAAGTTGTTGATCTTGCAAATTTCTATCATGCAATCTCCAGTGTTATTTCTGTCACCAATGCCATATTTTCCAACTACTGGTGATTCTTCTTTGTTTCCAACTTTTGCATTCCAATCATCAGTGATAATCAAGACATCTTGATTGCATGTTCAGTTAGTTTCAGACTGCAGAAGTTGGTAAAAATCTTCAACTTCTCCATCTTTGGCTTTGGTTGTTGGTGAATACATTTGAATAATAGTAGTATTAATTGGTCTTCCTTAGAGGCATATGGATATTATCCTATCACTAACAGCATTGTACTTCAGGATAAATCTTGAAACATTCTTTGTAATGATGAATTCCATGCCATTTCTCTTCAATTTGTCATTCCCGGGATAGTAGATCATGTGGTTGTCTGATTGAAAATGTCCAAAAGCAGTCCAGTATGGCTTACTAATGCCTAGGATATCAACCTTTATGCATTCCATTTCATTTTTGACAACTTCCAATTGTCCCAGATTCATATTTTGTACATTCCATGTTCCAATTATTAATGGATATTTTCAGCTGTTTCTTCTCATGTTGAGTCATGCCACATCAGCAACTGAAGGTCTCAAAAACTTTACTCCATCCATATCGTTAAAGTCAGCTCTACTCTGAGGAGGCAGCTCTTCCCGAGTTTTATTTTGAGTGCCTTCTGACCTGAGGGGCTCATCTGCTGTCAAATATTTTGGACAATGTTTCAGAGCTATTCTAGTGTTCTAGTAATTTATCTGACAGTGTTTCACTGCTATTCATAAGGTTTTCACTGGTCAATTCTTTGAGAAGTGGATGGCCTCTTCCTTCTTCTGAGTCTGTCTTAGTCTGGAAGCTCCTCTGAAACCTGTCCACCATGGGTAACTTGGCTAAAATTTGAAATACCAGTGGCATAGCCTCCAATATCATAGCAGCATGCAATACACCACAGGATGACAAACTGACAGACAAGTTCATCTCCTTGAATTGTTCAAATCCACTCTGCTCACTTCCTGGCCTCTCTTAAGGCTGCTCCAAACCTCACACCAGTTCTCCTTCCACGTCTCCCTTGAAGTCTGCTTGCAAACATCCCTGTGCCTGACTCACCACCTTCTGGTCCACCCTTGAAGGCTGCTTGCAAACACTCCCATGCTCGGCTTGCTGTCCTCTACCAATTTGTCTGATTGTTTGTCATTGGTCTTCAATGCATCAAATCTGTTCTTCAGATAGTCTCTACATTCAGATGAGATATAATCAAGGTCACAATTTGGCTCTTGTGGGCTTCAGCTTTAACTTGAATTTTCATATGAACAATTCATGGTCTGTTCCATAGTTAGCTCCTGGCCTTGTTTTGGCTGAAGATGTTGAGCTTTTCCATTACCTCTTTTCACAGAGGTAGTCAATCTGATTCCTGTGTATTCCACCTTGCAAGATCTATAGGTATAGCTGTTTATGTTGCTGAAGAAAGGTATTTGCATTGAATACGTTGTTGGTCTTTCAAAATTCTATCATGCAATCTCTGGCATCTCTTCTATCACCTAGTCCATGTTTTCCAACTACCAATGATTCTTCTTTGTTTCCAACTTTCCCATTCCAATCACTAGTAATAATCAGCACATCTTGATTGCATGTTTAGTCAATTTCAGACTGTAAAAGTTGGTAAAAATCTTCAATTTCCTTATCTTTGGTTTGAGTGGTTGGTGTGTAAATTTGAATAATAGTAGTATTAACTGGTCTTCCTTTTAATCCTATGAATATTATCCTATCAGTGACAGCATTGTACTTCAGGATAAATCTTGAAACATTCTTTGTGATAGTGAATATAACTCCATTCCCCTTCAATTTGTCATTCCTGGCATAGTAGATCATATGATTGTCTGTTTAAAAATGGCTGAAACCATTTCAGCTCATTAATGCCTAGGCTATTGATCTTTATGCACTCCATTTCAAGTTTGACAACTTCCAATTTTCCTAGATTCATACTTTGTACATTCCATGTTCAATTCATCAGTGGATGTTTCCAGCTGTTTCTTCCCATTTTGAGTCATGCCACATCAGCAAATGCAGGTCCTGAAAGCTTTACTCTATCCATGTCATTAAGATTAATTCCACTTTGAGGAAGTAGCACTTCCCCAATCATATTTTGAATGCCTTTTTACCTGAGGGGTTCATCTTCCAACACTATCTCAGAAATGTCTCAGTGTTATTCATAACTTTTTCCAGTAATATATCAAGACCATGTTTCATTGCTATTCATAAAGTTTTCACTGGCCAATTCTTTGAGAAGTGGATAGAAACCCCTTCCTTTTTCCAAGTCTCTCTTAGTCTGGAAGCTCCACTGAAATCTGTCCACCATAGATGACCCTACTAGTACTTAAAATACTAGTGGCACAGCCTCAAGCCTCAGAGCAACATGCAAGCCACCACAATACAACAAAATGACAGATGAATGGTGGACCATAGAAGTATACAAATCAAATAATGAAGAGTTCATCTAATAAAAGTTATACAAGGCTACTACCATTAAGAAAAATTAGAGAAAGTATAAATAATAGCATGTTATACCATATTGAATTTATTAGGATGTCCTATAGACTTGTTGATGTGATCTATAGATTTTTAATCACAATCTGCTGTCCCACAGGGAACTTTTGAAAATTAACTGATTGATCATAAAATGAAAAATAAAATGCAAAAGGCCAAGAATTGTGAAGTCAAACTTGAAAAAGTAGAACATATTTGAGTGGATTACACTACAATGTATAAATTAATAAATTAATTTATAGCAACAATTTTAAGATCATTTTTGTCCAGCTAATTCCCATTCAATCTATAAATCTGACCTTAATTCTAGCCTTCCTGTTCACCCTCCAACATTTCAATACATGTTGTTGTTGTTGTTATGTGCCGTCGAGTCGGCCCCGACTCATAGCGACCCCTCCTTGGGTTTCCGAGGCAGTATCACTACAGAAGTAGGATTGCCCAACCTTCCTTCCGAGGAGTGGCTGGTGGGTTTGAACCGCCAGCCTTCTGGTTAGCAGGCAAGTGCTTTTAGCCACTATGCTACCAGAGCTCCCTGGTAATGTAGAGGGTCAGAAAAAAAGGGGTCGACCCTCAATAAGATGGATTGACACAGTGGCTACAGCAATGTGCTCAAATATAACAAGGATCATGTGGATGGCACAGGACCAGGCAGTGTTTTGTTCTGTTGTACATGTTGTTGTTAGGTGCCGTTGAGTTAGACCTGACTCATGGTGACCCCTCCTTGAGTTTCCAAGGCAGTATGACTATGGAAATTAGGGTTGCTTTAAGTCACAGATGACTTGACAGCTCCTGACAACAAAAACAACATATATAAATATTTAAAATATATGGAGAATATTACAATCAATATATCATATGCCACTAATTAGATTCGAATATATTAATATACATTGTTCTACATCTTATATTGGTGCATAGTCACTTAAAAGCTTACAAACAGCCATGTATGGTGCAACTACTGGTGTCTTCTTGTCTGAGCCAAAAAGACTGAAGAAAATTAAAGACACATGGAAGCAATTAGTCCAACGGACTAGTAGATGATGTGAACCTCAGTATCCATGATCCAGAGACTAGAAGAACTAGTTGATGCCTGACTACCACTTCCAACTACTCTGAAAGGGTTCACAATAGGAGATCCTGGACAGAATGTGTAGCAAGAATCCTGGGAGAAGAATGTGGAGCAAATCTCAAAATAATAAAAAAGACCAGGCGTATTTGTCTGATAGAAACTGGTGGAACCCCCTGAGACTAGGTCCTCAGTAACTCTTGAGGCCCAGAACTGAACTACTCCTATGGCTCAACTTTCAGCCAAATAGTGGTCAGACCTATGAGGTGGACAGTAACACCAGGAAGAACAACTACATAGAAGATGATAAGGGAAGCATTTGCCCTGGGGTAAACTCAGAAGGCAGGGTTAGATATGAAAGAAGGACAAAGTATCCCTGGTAACCCCAGGGAGGAAGTGGGAAGAGTGCTATTGCATCATGGGAACTGAAATCAGTGTTGTGAAACAGAATGTGTGCGAACTATTGAATAGTAAGTCAATTTACTGTGTAAAATTTCACCCAGATCACAGTAAAAAAATAAATAATATTTAAAGAAAGTCAATATAAATATTAACCAAACCAAACCAAACTCATTGCCATTGAGTCAATTCTGACTCATAGTGACCCCCCATTGAGTTTCTGAGGCAGTAAATCTTTACAGAAGTAGATTGCTTAGTCCTCTTTCCATGGAGTGACTGGTGGGTTTGAACCGTTAACCTTCTGGTTAGCAGTCAAATGCCTAAGGATATTAGTTAATATTAATTTTTATGTTAATACTATATAATAGTTATTAGTTGTAATCATTATTCCTGTAAAGGTTGTGTGGTAGCATAGGGCCTAAGGCACTTGACTGCTAACCAGAAGGCTGACGGTTCAAACCCACCAGACACTTCTCAGAAGGAAGGTTGGGCAATCCTACTTCCGTAGTGATACTGCCTCGGAAACCCAAGGAGGGGTCGCTATGAGTCGGGGCCGACTCGACGGCATATAACAACAACAACAAATATATATTATACATATATATATATATATATATATATATATGTGTGTGTGTGTGTGTGTGTGTGTATACATATATATATGTAAATAAAATCAGATATATTCAATCTATCATACATATTATATACATATACAGAAAATCTCTCTCACACACAAATATATGTATATATGCATAAGTACACATATATATTGTTGTTAGGTGCCATCAAGTCTGTTACAACTCATAGTGTCCCTGTGCACAACAGAATGTTACTCACCTGGTTCTGCACCATTCTCACAATCGTTGCAGGCACTATGTCAATCCATCTTGTTGAAGGTCTTCCCTTTTTCTCTAACCCTCTACTTTACCAAGCATAACATTCTTCTCCAGGACTGGTCCATTATGACAACATGACCAATACAAGATACAAAGTCTGGCCATTGTTATGTCTAAGGAGTATTCTGGCTATACATCCTCCAATACAGACTTGTTCATTCTTCTGACAGTCTACGATATTTTTGGTATTCTTCCTCAGCATCACAATTCAAATGATTAATTCTTCTTTGGTCTTTTTATTCATCTTCTAGGTTTCGTGTGCATATGAGACGATTGGAAGTACCATGGTTTGGGTGAGACTCATCTTAGTCTTCAAAGTTATGTCTTTGCTCTCTAATGCTTTAAAGAGGTCTTTTGCAAAATATTTGTCCAGTGCAATATATCTTTGACCTCCTGAGTGCTGCTTTCATGGGTGTTGCTTGTGGAGGCACGTAAAGTGAAATCCTAGACAACTTAAATCTTCTCTCCATTTATTGTGATGTTGCTTATTGGTCCAGTTTTGAGGATTTTTGTTTTATGTTGAGGTGTAATCCATACTAAAGACTTTTATTTTTATTTTTTATTTTTATCAGTAAGTGTTTCAAGTCCTCTTCACTTTTAGCAAGCAAGGTTGTGTCAACTGTATATTGCAGGTTATTAATGAGTCTTGATCTAATCCTGATGTCTTATTCTTCTTCATATAGTCCAGCTTCTTGGATTATTTACATTGAAAACAGATTGAATAAGTATGGTGAAACCATGACTCACACCTTTCCTGATTTTAAACCATCAAGTAGCCCCTTGTTTTGTTCAAAAGATTGAACATGTATACATATATGTATAATTCAGTAATTCTCCACTGAATGTGATTGTGTCTTCCAGGGCATATTTGACAATGTCTGCAGGCATTTCTGAATGTCATGACTAAGGTATGCCACTAGTATCTAGTAAAGAACTAGATGACCCAGAGTATCAATAGTGCCAAGTTGAGTAAATTTGATATATATATATATATATATATATATATGATATATATATTCTTATTCCATTCCTCTGTTGCTCATTTGCCAGAAATAGCTATGCTTTTGAAGTTAGTAAGTGCATTTATTATTTAATGCTTGTCTTCTGTGTTGAATCATAAGTTCTTAGAGGGCTGGGATTTTATCTAAGTAGGTCATTAGTACACCTCCAGCACCGAACAGAACAAGTGCCAGACCCAGATATTTAATATTTTTGTCTGATTTAGTAGGTACGTTTTAGATCATTTGAATATATTTTTACTACTTTATTTTATCTACTGACTTTTGGGCTACATTTCCTAGTATTATTTTGTTCTTGCTCACTCTAGGTAATTGCAATATACATAGACTTTCACAGTCTACTTAGAATTAACATTCCACCACTTCATCCAGAATATAGACACCTTGCAAGTGTGTGGTGGTGGTGTTGCTGTTGTTCTTATTAAGTGCCATCCTTAAACCTTCCCCACCATAATTTATGTTATAGTTGTCATATGTACCACATTTACATATTCCAAAAACCCCAACAGACAATTTTTGCTTTAAACAGTCATGCATAGTTAAAACACTTAAGGAAAAAAGTAACATTTTATATTTACCCAGGTATTTACCATTCTGTTACTCTTTATTCTTGAAGATCCACATTTCTGTTTAGTATTATTTCCCTTCAGCTTGAAGAACTTTCTTTAGTATTTCTTATAGAGTAGGTCAAACAGCAAATAATTCTAGTTTTATTTTATTTGAGACTATCTTCATTTTGTCTTCATTCATCATTGAGCTTCCTCTTTCCAAGACTGGACACTTCACCCTAGAGGAATGGGAATTTCCCAATACATTTTTATAACCCACAAATTATTTGTTTATAGTTGCTGCTTTCTGCTAGTATGTAAGGCCCTAGGGAGTTGAAGTAGTATCTTCTTTATCTCCATGTCTCTATTGCCTAGGACAACGCTGAAAATTAAGTGAAACTCAAGATGTGTTGTCGAATAAATTAATTAATGAGTGATTGAGACTTAGAAAAATGAGACAGTTCTGACTCCAAGGCCTGGGGTATTTCTACTATGCTAACCAATAACCAATTGCCATTAAGTTGCATCTGATTCACAGAGGCCCCATGTGTATCAGAGTAGAACTATCCTCCCTAAGGTTTTCAGTGGTTGATTTTTGGAAGTAAATCACCAAGCTTTTCTTCTGGTGGATTCAAACCTCTAATTTTGAATTAACAGTTGAGTATGTTAACCATTTGCACCACCAAGGGACTCCTCCACTTGTTTTTTATTTAAGATTTAACCAAAAATCTATTTTATTTGATAGAATATAAATGCAACAAGAATTTCCCCAATAGGTTCTTTTGGTTCTGGCCTTGGAAAATTCTCATCCCATTCTTTGCCTTCATTCTTTTTTTTTTTTTTTTTTTTTATTAGGATTTGGGTGAAGATTTACAGAGTAAATTCACTTTTCATA